>NC_081192.1:106412725-106712725 GCF_902713425.1 Acipenser ruthenus | reverse complement strand
TTGCGTTGTGCAGTAGTTCATTTAAACAAGTTTTTTTTTGTTTTTCCTCTCCGTACTTGTTTGTATGCATTGGCCTCTAAAAGAGGTGCATTTCGCGGTGACCCTGCAATTTCATGATTTCTGCGAAATCACGATTTAGGTAGACCCCTAGTAATACACACACACAGTTAGTGCGCATTAACAAACCAAACTGAATGAATAACTGCACTCGATACTTGTTCTGAACAGGATTAACTAGTGCGGTTGTCGCTGCCCTTTGTAACCGAACTGTGTGTGTATGCAAACCATATTAAGAGCAAAAGGTGAACTCACAACAGCATTTAGCCTGTGTGTACGTAGCCTTTCAGTGCTTGTCTCCTCATACAGTGGTTATTTCCATCATACTGTACATGTTATAACAGTTTGTATTCTGTGTCCTGACAGGTGCCCGCTCGAAACGCCTGATCCCAGTCAAGTACAAGCCCATGAAAAAGCAGTTCCCCAGCATCCTGCGGTTCCTGACGCTCTGCGACTACACCAACCCCTGCACCACGTCCTGGTTCTGGGGCCGGCTGGCCAAGGCGCTCTCTCTCCCATAGATACCGGGCCGCTGCCTGTCCATTCGGAGCAGCCAGGCCACTGAGGACAGCATAGCCATGGACATGAAGGGAAAGCCAGCCTTTGTCTGCTTGCGTATTGGCAGACTGTTCTTAAAACTCTGCTTCGATACAGGGCTCGTACTGTAGATGAAGTGTACTGTTGCTGGAGTGTGGTCTAGAGCAGTGGTTCTCAATCTGTGCTCTGCCGGCTCCCTTCAGGTGGTCTGTGGAAAGGTTATGTAATTACAGTTTATAGATCCCATTGCAAACCCAAAACTTGAGACCTTAAAAACTCAGCTAAAGAAGCAGGAAGAACATGCATGAGGATATTTCCAAGTTAGAAAAACGTCTGCACTCTCCGTCATGTATACTTGTGGAGCGTCTAAAGTGTGTTCTTTACCAGAGCCTGTTCATGTATTGTGCTCACGTGCACTCACACAGCAGCTTGTAAAGATAACATCCGGAAAAAAGAAACTGTATTATATTTACTTCTGCTTTGGAGAAAAAATAATCCTTCAAACAAGATTATATTTGTTGTAAACATTAAACTGGAAGATTGTAACATTTCCATTTATTGTAATTAATTGAAACGAATGAATTGCTCCCAGCACAGCCACCTTTACCAAGAGGGAGTGCACCTCTCCTACCCCAGGGTCCTAAAGCCTCCCAACTCCAGTTAGGAATGTACACTCATCACTATATATATATATATATATATATATATATATATACACACACACACTTACACAGGCTAACTTCACTATAACAAACCCCCCTGGGACCTGGAGAAATGTTATATCAGGGTGTTCACTATAATAGGGTTTGGCATTTTTCTGTATCAGAATAATGACAAAAAGGCAATTTGAATTGAACATCAATATATAGTACTTCTATGAAGATTCCTTCACATTGATCAACATTTAAACTGTATTGTGATAAGGTACTCATGTCACATGTGTGGGTAACCGCATTGCAAGACAGAGAGACATGGGAGTTGGAGCTGAAACGCCGGCACAGGCATGCAGGATGTATTAAACACAAAACAGAAAGTAAACAAACAGGTCATGAGACGCTACCAACGATGGTAACACACAGAGGACACACACAGAAGACAGGCAGGCAGCAAGTCTCAATCAAGCGCCCGTCTGTAAGCAATCATTTAATTAAACACAACAAAGGTTTCTATATATAAATTACACCAGCACTAATTTCCCCTGTGCAGGGCAATCTCCATGCTACAGGTGTGTTTAAAAGAAAACAGTAAAGAAATGAAAAAGGAAAGAATGGACACTTACATGCTGAACACAGTAATTACATGTCCTTTCTCTTGAAAATAAACTATCCAGCGTAGATTGCTCCTCACGGCTGTTGCCTGGTTGCAGTTTGTGTGAAGATGACGGACAGGCAACGATTGCATTCGTCATGCATGATTCGTACTACAATAGGTCATCTTTGAATTAGTGTTATCTTTGAATTAGTCAACCATGGTGTTTGTTTTCACTGAGAGAATAACACTTGACACTGGAGAAAGTTCAGTGTTAGTCAATACTGAGATTGTTGTATCCGGGTCGAGCCTGTACGTGATCGTTCTAGTAAGGCTAATTTGCATTGAAAAAATCGGTTCTTGCTGTTGGGATCGTTAAAAACGGGTGTTTGTTATAAAAAGGGTTCGTTATAGTGAAGTTAGCCTGTATATATAAAATAAATGTGTGGTACTTTTGCGTTCCTGTCTATCATATGAGGATTCCAGTACCATAGCGAGGCATAAATGTATCATCACAATCAGCAAGTACTGTACTTCGGAATAGATATTGTAAAACAATTAATCTTCTGCTTACTCGCAAGAGCTGCAAGCCCTACGAGAGAGGAGATTGTTTCAGTTCTATTACATTTTCACGCATGATTTTTAAAAGTTTTTTTTTTTTTTTTTTTACATTGGCAGTGTTTCTTATATAAAATGAATGTACAGTATAACACTTTGATTTGAATAACCGATAAATAAATGTCTCAAAATGGAATTGTGCAGGACAGTGTTGGGCGTGGATGTAAATGACTGGAATGCTGGTCCAGACTATTTGCTGGGAGGGGAGCCCATCTGCGAATAGTGCACTGTAGTGGATATTTACTTCATTCACTTATCTAGGGAATTCATCCCAAATACTCATTTTGTTTTAACTTGTATTCTAAGTATTGCCCCCAAATGGAAATAATCGCAATAATTACTCCAGCTGTAAATCACTCTCAATTTCGCATGCAGCTTAGTAGCCAATTTCAAAATGCGGGATACAACAGATTTTGAGATGCCAAACTTTTCTGCTGCCCGTACTTGTTTAGCACCGGGTTCACGTAGTGCCTCCAGAATCTATAGAAAGGTCTACACGTTTTGAAGCCATGATGGCAGAGGACAATCAGACTCAATAAATGCACAGCTGTGTTATGAAAGCTGATACACAAATAGACGCTGCGATGCGTGCGCGCGATGTATTCATGTGGGTGCCGTAGCCATAGAAACTGTAAAAAAAAAGTTGTCATTAAACATAAGAACATAAGAAAGTTTACAGAGGAGAGAGAGGAGGCCATTCAACCCATCTTGCTCGTTTGGTTGTTAGTAACTTATTAACAACCAGCAGTCTTCTTGAAGGATCCCAGGGTGTCAGCTTCAACAACATTACTGGGGAGTTGGTTCCAGACCCTCACAATTCTCTGTGTAAAAAAGTGCCTCCTATTTTCTGTTCTGAATGCCCCTTTATCTAATCTCCATTTGTGACCCCTGGTCCTTGCTTTTTTTTCTGGTCAAAAAAGTCCCCTGGGTGGACTTTGTCAGTACCTTTTAGGATTTTGAATGTTTGAATCAGATCACCACGTAGTCGTCTTTGTTCAAGACTGAAAAGATTCAATTCTTTTAACCTGTCTGCATACAACATGCCTTTTAAACCCGGGATAATTCTGGTTGCTCTTCTTTGCACTCTTTCTAGAGCAGCAATATACTTTTTGTAACGAGGTGACCAGAACTGAACACAATGTTCTAGATGAGGTCTTACTAATGCATTGTAAAGTTTTAACATTACTTCCCTTGATTTAAATTCAGCACATTTCGATATATATCTGAGCATTTTGTTGGCCTTTTTTTGTATAGGTTCCCCACATTGTCTGGATGAAGATGTAACGAGTATTAATACTCGTTTATATGTATTTCACCCAAATCCTTCTGTTAGTTTTTTTATTTTTTACGTATCCGTGGAGAGTATCGATTGCTCTGTGGTGTATTGCTCTGGCCTGCGGGACAATCCAGTCAGCAGCGCGCGGTTTTTACTCCTCAGTCTGTCTTTGGCTCTACTGAGGAGAGGTATGTGTTTGCGTATGCGCCAATGTACATATAATATAAACGTTTAGAACAAGTGAAACTTTATGTAAATATGTTAGAATGTATTCCAGCATTGTTGTGTTGCTAACGAATTGATTGTGATGAAATAGTAATTTGTTAAGAGTTTTCTTTAGCGAGTGTTGCAATGTTAGGCTAGCTAGTTTCAGTACATGCTAGCAGGGTGTATGTAGCTTCCCACGTGTAAGCACTCGCTCACTTTACTTTTCCTCATGTCAGGTGTGCACTGCGTGCAACATAGAGAAGCTCATCACCATTCATTCCATTGTATTCACTGCATTTATTTCATCTAATTCAGGTATGTTAATCTACAGTTGTATTGTTGTATATTGCATTTATTTGGCTGAGTTGCCATTATTTACAATATAGCCGGTGGTCTTTTAATGTAATGTGTTTGATACAAAAATGTATTTATTTTTATAATCTAGTACTTTTATCTGAACGATTTATTTTATTTATAAATATATTATTATTTCTTATTGATTTATTAGGGGCAATTCCTTTTGTCATAGTTTCCTTTTAAAATGTTAAATCTTTGCAGCAGGAATATATATTTTTCTATACACTGTAAGAATGTTATTAGTTTTAAGTAATGGTCAATGAAGTAGCTGTATTATTGTATTATCAATTAAATCCAGCTCAGTCTGTCTTTGGCTCTACTGAGGAGAGGTGTGCACTGCGTGCAACATAGAGAAGCTCATCACCATTCATTCCATTGTATTCACTGCATTTATTTCATCTAATTCAGAATAAAAGACCAGAAACCGGCAACCAGTGTCCAGAGTCCTGTTCATTATCCATACACCAGAACACAACGCAGAATCGTAGTCAGACGGGCTACAAAGACATCCTTGAGTCAACATAAACTCCTAGATCTTTTTCATAGATCAATTTCAGTGTCTCCCATATGATATTTATAATGCACATTTTTATTGCCTGCATGCAGTATCTTACACTTTTCTGTATTAAATGTAATTTGCCATGTGTCTGCCCAGTTCTGAATGCTGTCTAGATCATTTTGAATGACCTTTGTTGCTGCAACGATGTTTGCCACTCCTCCTATTTTTGTGTCTGCAAATTTAACAAGTTTGCTTACTATACCAGAATCTAAATCATTAATGTAGATTAGGAATAGCAGAGGACCTAATAGGAGGCTGTGTGGTCCAGTGGTTAAAGAAAGGGGCTTGTAACCAGGAGGTCCCCGGTTCAAATCCCACCTCAGCCACTGACTCATTGTGTGACCCTGAGCAAGTCACTTAACCTCCTTGTGCTCCGTCTTTCGGGTGAGATGTAATTGTAAGTGACTCTGCAGCTGATGCATAGTTCACACACCCTAGTCTCTGTAAGTCGCCTTGGATAAAGGCGTCTGCTAAATAAACTAATAATAATAATAATGATCCCTGTGGTACACCACTGGTTACCTCGCTCCATTTTGAGGTTTCTCCTCTAATCAGTACTTTCTGTTTTCTACATGTTAACCACTCCCTAATCCATGTGCATGCATTTTTTTGAATCCCTACTGCGTTCAGTTTGAGAATTAATCTTTTATGTGGGACTTTGTCAAAAGCTTTCTGGAAATCTAAATAAACCATGTCATATGCTTTGCAGTTATCCATTGTCAATGTTGCATCCTCAAAAAAATCAAGCAGGTTAGTTAGACACGATCTCCCTTTCCTAAAACCATGCTGACTGTCTCCCAGGATATTGTTACCATATAGGTAATTTTCCATTTTAGATCTTATTATAGTTTCCATAAGTTTACATATAATAGAAGTCAGGCTTATTGGTCTGTAGTTACCTGGTTTGGTTTTGTCTCCCTTTTTGTGGATCGGTATTACGTGTGCTATTTTCTAGTCTGTCGGTACAACCCCTGTGTCAAGAGACTGCTGCATGATCTTGGTAAATAATTTCTTTGAGTACTATTGGGAGGATCTCATCCGGCCCAGGGGATTTGTTTATTTTAAGAGCTCCTAGTCTCTTTAACACTTCTGCCTCTGTTATGCTAAAGTCATTTAAAATTGGATAGGAACAGGTCGACATGTGGGGCATGTTGTCCGTGTCCTCCTTTGTAAAAACCTGTGAAAAATAATCATTTAATATATTTACTATTTTTTTTCTTCATCTATGATTTTGCCATTTGTGTCTCTTAGACATTTAACAGTTGCTAATATTCGCAATCCATTAACATTAAAGTCTATGGGATGGGATTGGTTCCAGTGAAAATGTTGTTAATAAGCCAAAGTTTATTATCAGTCTTTTATCAGAGTTGCTAATAACCGGCATCTACTGTAATATGAAAAGTAGAGTTTGTACTTAATAATTACGCGACAAGGTTCCCAGTGCTGCAGTCAGCTGAGATCCGAGCTCATTAGTCAGTTGCAGCGGGTTGTCTTGTGGTGACGTCAGCAGCGGGAAGTTCAAACAAAAGCACAGTCTTGCAAGCAGGAACAGGAAGCTTTAGTTGATGCACAGTCATTGGCAGATACAAGACCACGAGTACACAATTCTATGGATCTTGGAAGCTGCACTCAAGTTTCTAGAACAAAGTACTTGACATCGCTCACACTCCTTTTGGAGAGGCACAGCTTCAATGGTGGCGACGAGCAGGCAGGCATGCAGACAGGTATCAGATGGTTTCCACAGCAACGGGTACTTCACAGGCTGTGACGTAGCCTTGTTCTTAGGATGTTGGCAGCGGGTACCTTTGATGAAGGGAGAGCACGTTCCTCGAAGTGATCACGTCTTGGATGGATGAGAGAGAGAACGTCCTGGGTGAGTGATAGAGCACCCTTAGATGGAAGAGAGCATGTAGACAATAGGACAAGCAGAAGCTTAAATGCATGTCAGAGAAGCTCTTGGCAACCTCTTAGGATGGATTAATTTGATAAAGAGGACGAATGTACCTCCATCGGACTCTGTGTTAGGCGAATTTCAAATAAGATGGTATTTAACATATCATAAAACCACACCTCACTTAGCATTCTTACAAGCACTGAGGAAAGCGTGTTTAAAAACCAAACCTATCATAGTAAGATAACTATGGCCGAGTATCTTGTAATTAACTACGGGTTATAGTTTCATCGTCGCCATGAAATACGCATTTGGCGCATACTAAACATTTGAGTGTTTGCCGTGAAATAACTGTATAAAACATGATTTACATGACTGCTATCCAATATCTACACCCATTGTTATGGTTTTACATACAAGATCATTTCATGCCTATGTACATCGTATTAGATTTAATACAAAATAACTATCTATCTATCTATATATATATAGACATCAAATTTCTCATCTCTGTCCATGGACTATTACCAAAGTGTACTGTCCGTTTTATTCACTAGGTGTCGCTATTTCCCATTAACCTTTAAAATGCCAGTCCTTTCAAATTCCTGGCTCCAGGAAGTCTCTTTCCAGTATAATTAATTAATCAAGTCCCTTTGAAGCTTGGAGAGGGTGACATCTTCTTGTGGTCTGGCAGATAAGAGGTTAGATATGTCTCTTTCTTTATATAGCAAATGCAAGTTAAGTGTTTAAGGGGGAGGGAAGATTTTGGACTGTAAAACACAGATGGCTTTCTAGTATTATGTTTCATTAAGCTCAATTCCCAATTAAATATAAAGCTCCCAAATATCTTTACAGTACATACAATCATAAGCTGATAAAGACAAACTTCAGTTTTTTACATCACCCAAACATAGGTGTCCATTCCCGGTCCTGGAGGGCTATTCCGCTCCAGGTTTAACAGGTCAAATGAGATCATGAACTACTTCAGGGTCCTGGATGGAGGGTTTCAATTGGTTCAATTAAACAATCTGGAACAGGGTTGGAACAAAGACCAGGAGTGGAACTGGGAGGGTCAACCTTGGCCACCCATGGGGTAGGTGTACAGTAGTTGCTACTAAAAAGTTCTAATGGGAGCTTGACTTATAATTTACAATCACAATGTGAATGTGGTTAGCATAAAGAATTCACAGCATTGTGTGTGAGCCAATCACTCGACAGGATGTGTACAGGTCATTGAACACTGCATGAATGTGATTGGTGGAGAGTGTAAGCCATATTTCAAGTCTGTGTTACCCTATTCACACTACCTAAGCATTGCATATTGCACGCTCAGTGTGTTCCAGCACTCTGCTGTATCAGGTGCCATATTGCTTCCAAATCCAAAGTAGGCAGCTTATCAGCAATCGTCTTTGTTTGCTAACAGCATTACTGGCAGCTGTTAATAGCATTGATTAGCTTAGAGTAATACTAGCCAGCCCTTTATAATCCATGCATTATATCTTATAACAATTAGCCTTGTTTTCACTGGCAACATTATGTTTATGATGAAGATCTACAATAACTTCTATTTATTATTTATCTCAGGTTATTCTGGTAAAATCTAATTTATTCAGCCAGCACATTGTTTTTTTTGGTTTGTAGGGTGACTAGATCTCCAGCTCCTAGAAAGTTGCAGAATTCAAGTTACTTATAAAATGTTATAGCTAACTTGAAATCTGCAACTGTTTGGAGCTGAAAACAATTAAAAAGGTTTAATTAAGCAAATGATCAGTTCTATTAAGGGTCTAGTTAAGTAACTGAAAGCTCAGCTGGAATGAAAACCAGCAGACACGGGGCTCCCCAGGACCGGGGTTGAAAACAAGCAGACACGGGGCTCCCCAGGACCAGGGTTGAAAACCAGCAGACACAGGGCTCCCCGGGACCGGGGTTGAAAACCAGCAGACACGGGGCTCCCCAGGACCGGGGTTGAAAACAAGCAGACACGGGGCTCCCCAGGACCAGGATTGAAAACCAGCAGACACAGGGCTCCCCAGGACCAGGACTGAAAACCAGCAGACACAAGGCTCCCCAGGACCAGGATTGAAAACCAGCAGACACAGGGCTCCCCAGGACCGGGGTTGAAAACCAGCAGACACGGGGCTCCCCAGGACCAGGATTGAAAACCAGCAGACACAGGGCTCCCCAGGACGAGGATTGAAAACAAGCAGACACGGGGCTCCCCAGGACCAGGGTTGAAAACCAGCAGACACAGGGCTCCCCAGGACCAGGACTGAAAACCAGCAGACACAGGGCTCCCCAGGACCAGGATTGAAAACCAGCAGACACGGGGCTCCCCAGGACCAGGATTGAAAACCAGCAGACACAGGGCTCCCCAGGACCAGGATTGAAAACAAGCAGACACAGGGCTCCCCAGGACCAGGATTGAAAACCAACAGACACAGGGCTCCCCAGGACCAGGGTTGAAAACCAGCAGACACAGGGCTCCCCAGGACCGGGGTTGAAAACCAGCAGGACACAGGGCTCCCCAGGACCAGGATTGAAAACCAGCAGACACAGGGCTCCCCAGGACCGGGGTTGAAAACAAGCAGACACGGGGCTCCCCAGGACCAGGGTTGAAAACCAGCAGACACAGGGCTCCCCAGGACCAGGGTTGAAAACCAGCAGACACAGGGCTCCCCAGGACCAGGATTGAAAACCAGCAGACACAGGGCTCCCCAGGACCGGGGTTGAAAACAAGCAGACACGGGGCTCCCCAGGACCAGGGTTGAAAACCAGCAGACACAGGGCTCCCCAGGACCAGGGTTGAAAACCAGCAGACACAGGGCTCCCCAGGACCAGGATTGAAAACCAACAGACACAGGGCTCCCCAGGACCGGGGTTGAAAACCAGCAGACCCAGGACACAGGGCTCCCCAGGACCAGGGTTGAAAACCAGCAGATACAGGGCTCCCCAGGACCAGGGTTGAAAACCAGCAGACACAGGGCTCCCCAGGACCGGGGTTGAAAACCAGCAGACACACCCTTTCCTTACCGTGACACATTGTCTCAGCGCATGTTTTAAATTCCATACTGTGCCATGCCTTGTCAGCACTACACCTTGTGGGCATCCTGGCACATCTCACACTGGCACGACGGTCGATAATGGATAATTGCAAAGCATATGACAAAGTTTTTAGAAAGCTTTTGACAAAGTCCCACATAAAAGATTAATTCTCAAACTGAATGCAGTTGGGATTCAAGGTAATGCATGCACATGGATTAGGAGTGGTTAACATGTAGAAAACAGAAAGTACTGCTTAGAGGAGAAACCTCAAAATGGAGCGAGGTAACCAGTGGTGTACCACAGGGATCAGTATTAGGTCCTCTGCTATTCCTAATCTACATTAATGACTTAGATTCTGGTATAGTAAGCAAATTTGTTAAATTTGCAGATGACACAAAAATAGGAGGAGTGGTAAACACTGTTGCAGCAGCAAAGGTCATTCAAAATGATCTAGACAGCATTCAGAACTGGGCAGACACATGGCAAATGACATTTAATAGAGAGAAATGTAAAGTATTGCATGCAGGCAATACAAATGTGCATTATAAATATCATATGGGAGATACTGAAATTGAAGAAGGAAACTATGAAAAAGACCTAGGAGTTTATATTGACTCAGAAATGTTTTCATCTAGACAATGTGGTGAAGCTATAAAAAAGGCCAACAAAATGCTCGGATATATTGTGAGAAGTGTTGAATTTAAATCAAGGAAAGTAATGTTAAAACTTTACAATGCATTAGAAAGACCTCACCTAGAATATTGTGTTCAGTTCTGGTCACCTCGTTACAAAAAGGATATTGCTGCTCTAGAAGAGTGCAAAAAAGAGCAACCAGAATTATCCCAGGGTTTAAAAGGCATGTCAGAAGTCTTGAACAAAGAAGACTACGTGGTGATCTGATTCAAGCATTCAAACACAATAACACAGCCCTGCACAATGCAAACACAATAACACAGCCCTGCACAATGCAAACACAATAACACAGCTCTGCACAATGCAAACACAATAACACAGCCCTGCACAATGCAAACACAATAACACAGCTCTGCACAATGCAAACACAATAACACAGCCCTGCACAATGCAAACACAATAACACAGCCCTGCACAATGCAAACACAATAACACAGCCCTGCACAATGCAAACACAACAACACAGCTCTGCACAATGCAAACACAATAACACAGCCCTGCACAATGCAAACACAACAACACAGCCCTGCACAATGCAAACACAATAACACAGCCCTGCACAATGCAAACACAACAACACAGCCCTGCACAATGCAAACACAATAACACAGCCCTGCACAATGCAAACACAATAACACAGCCCTGCACAATGCAAACACAACAACACAGCCCTGCACAATGCAAACACAATAACACAGCCCTGCACAATGCAAACACAACAACACAGCCCTGCACAATGCAAACACAATAACACAGCTCTGCACAATGCAAACACAATAACACAGCTCTGCACAATGCAAACACAATAACACAGCCCTGCACAATGCAAACACAATAACACAGCCCTGCACAATGCAAACACAATAACACAGCCCTGCACAATGCAAACACAATAACACAGCTCTGCACAATGCAAACACAATAACACATCCCTGCACAATGCAAACACAATAACACAGCTCTGCACAATGCAAACACAGTAACACAGCTCTGCACAATGCAAACACAATAACACAGCCCTGCACAATGCAAACACAATAACACATCCCTGCAGAATGCAAACAGAATAATAATACAGTCCCGTCGCCAGCCCCTTTTTACTACTGTGTGTGTGTGTGTGTGTGTGTGTGTGTGTGTGTGTGTGTGTGTGTATATATATATATATATATATATATATATATATATATATATATATATACACACACACACACACTCCTATTCCAAAATACAGTGAGTTGTACCTATACCCGACTAGCTGGTCCACGTCATTTTCTTTTCTTTCAGCACGGTGTACGGTGGAAGTAAGGCAGTAAACAATGAGCCGTGCCCAAGGACACTGAGGGCAAGTCACTGCAGAGTAATCGTGTTTCATATCAAAACCCCAGCTCTGTCTTTTGCATAGGGAGTTATATATATATATGAGTCATATCCTTTATTTCCCTGTTCTTTGCTTATCATAACAGCTAAGATATCAAGTCCTTGCAAGAGCAGCCTGTGCAAAACCACAATGCATACCTGAACTGACTGTCACCATGCCAACATTAGGAAACGAGCAATACCGATGCATTCATATTTTATCACAGACACGGGTCATTTGTTTTGCACAACATAACTCTCTCTATATATATTTTCTCTGTTTAAAATCTACCACTGTATGTTTTAGTGACTAGTGTGCTTTCAAAAGACACACAGCATCCGTCTAGTCTCAGTGGCAAAAGACTGACGTGCGCTCTCTTTTTTTAAAAAGCGATCTGGTGAAGGCGGAAGTTTAGAAATTGCAGGCGCGCTCGTGAGATCATTGTTTGATTGACAATCACAAGCACCAATAGCTTGCGGGGGTACATGAACACGGCCAATCTGAAGCTGATAGGAGCGCAGGCGCATTGAATTTATTTCGAGGGCTGGATCTTTTGCCATTTACAGTGTGGACAAACTAGACAACATCCATCTATACAGACCATTGCTCAGCCTTTACGCTTTCAACTCCGATTCAACATCTGAAATGACCGTTGGCAAGCATATTAAATAATTTGTTATATAAATAACTACAATATGAATCCATTAAAAAAAGAAGTTTGAATAAGCCAGTCATTTTTGATGTACAGCTTTACATACAGCAGCACCCACACGACTGCAGTATATTTATTTTAAATATTCAACATACCATTATATATATATATATATATAGTTAGCCTCGAGTATGCCACACTCAACATGGCCGAACTTGGCCTCCACTTCCCGGTGATGTCACCGAGGAGGTGGGCGGGGAGTCTCCAGCTAGTGGCAAAGTTTGGGAATGGTAGTTGGTGGTTGGTTCTGTGAAAGACTGTGAGGGGAAGTGCTGCTTCTGCTCGGCCGAGGGGACTATTGTTTTAATTTCCAGTGAAACAAAACATCACGGCTCGAGGGTTAACATTTACACAGAAGCGTTTTCAATCTGAACGACAGTAATGACGGAGGACGTGAGCGCTCTGCCTTGGTCCATTAGCAAGGATGACTACGAGCTGGTGGAGGTGATCGGTGAGTGTGATTGTGCACACATTGTGTGTGTGTGTGTGTGTGTGTGTGTGTGTGTGTGTGTGTGTTATGTACATGGTGTTCGTTCTGGATAGAGAGGCGCAGACATGTATCCTCGCCCGTGTTATTATATGGGCTGTTTATTCTGAAAGATGACGTTCACGGGCTTTCTAAACAGTGAACGTCTAGATTAACATAAGGTGTTTGAATGTAAAGACATTCATTTAAACACAGTGCTCCCTGTGCACGGTCCAGACAATACACCACACCAGTGCTGCCGGAACTGAACTGTAGATATGAGCTTGCCCTGGCATAACTTCAGAGTAAGATAATAATGCTAACATGAGAATGGATGATAATAGCAATACATGTTCTGTTGTTAAATGTTTTGAATGCAACGGATTCGTCAGGTTGTCATTTGTGTTTTTTCAGTCCAGGCACACAGTACGACTGCCTCATCTGCACTGTACACAAGAGTGGGCGGGGCTCTGTCTGTTGCAATGTCGGAGCCACAGGCCTTCGCCTCGGCTTAACTTTTTTTTGTCTTCTTTCTAACAAATACATTAAAGTTATGTGTTTTTTTTCTGCATGTCAATATATTTCTTCACGATGTTAGACGACCCTTTACGTAATTAGATTATTCTTAAAAGTCTGCGTTAAATAAAACAAATACAAAAGCACAACGTATTCAGTAAGTGTTTCTAGAGCTGCACTGCTGTACATGAAGGAAGTAGATCCCAAACTCAGACTTGATCCTTGACTGACAGAGTTGGTTGTTTGGAATCTCTGAAGGAACAATGTGTTTGAGGGCTGACAGCTTTGTGTTTTGTGTTGTGGTTATACAATGTGTTTGAGGGCTGACAGCTTTGTGTTTTGTGTTGTGGTTATACAATGTGTTTGAGGGCTGACAGCTTTGTGTTTTGTGTTGTGATTATACAATGTGTTTGAGGGCTGACAGCTTTGTGTTGTGATTATACAATGTGTTTGAGGGCTGACAGCTTTGTGTTTTGTGTTGTGGTTATACAATGTGTTTGAGGGCTGACAGCTTTGTGTTTTGTGTTGTGATTATACAATGTGTTTGAGGGCTGACAGCTTTGTGTTGTGATTATACAATGTGTTTGAGGGCTGACAGCTTTGTGTTTTGTGTTGTGGTTATACAATGTGTTTGAGGGCTGACAGCTTTGTGTTGTGATTATACAATGTGTTTGAGGGCTGACAGCTTTGTGTTTTGTGTTGTGATTATACAATGTGTTTGAGGGCTGACAGCTTTGTGTTTTGTGTTGTGGTTATACAATGTGTTTGAGGGCTGACAGCTTTGTGTTTTGTGTTGTGATTATACAATGTGTTTGAGGGCTGACAGCTTTGTGTTGTGATTATACAATGTGTTTGAGGGCTGACAGCTTTGTGTTGTGATTATACAATGTGTTTGAGGGCTGACAGCTTTGTGTTTTGTGTTGTGATTATACAATGTGTTTGAGGGCTGACAGCTTTGTGTTTTGTGTTGTGATTATACAATGTGTTTGAGGGCTGACAGCTTTGTGTTTTGTGTTGTGATTATACAATGTGTTTGAGGGCTGACAGCTTTGTGTTGTGATTATACAATGTGTTTGAGGGCTGACAGCTTTGTGTTTTGTGTTGTGATTATACAATGTGTTTGAGGGCTGACAGCTTTGTGTTTTGTGTTGTGATTATACAATGTGTTTGAGGGCTGACAGCTTTGTGTTTTGTGTTGTGATTATACAATGTGTTTGAGGGCTGACAGCTTTGTGTTGTGATTATACAATGTGTTTGAGGGCTGACAGCTTTGTGTTGTGGTTATACAATGTGTTTGAGGGCTGACAGCTTTGTGTTTTGTGTTGTGGTTATACAATGTGTTTGAGGGCTGACAGCTTTGTGTTTTGTGTTGTGGTTATACAATGTGTTTGAGGGCTGACAGCTTTGTGTTGTGATTATACAATGTGTTTGAGGGCTGACAGCTTTGTGTTGTGATTATACAATGTGTTTGAGGGCTGACAGCTTTGTGTTGTGATTATACAATGTGTTTGAAGGCTGACAGCTTTGTGTTGTGGTTATACAATGTGTTTGAGGGCTGACAGCTTTGTGTTTTGTGTTGTGATTATACAATGTGTTTGAAGGCTGACAGCTTTGTGTTGTGGTTATACAATGTGTTTGAGGGCTGACAGCTTTGTGTTTTGTGTTGTGGTTATACAATGTGTTTGAGGGCTGACAGCTTTGTGTTGTGGTTATACAATGTGTTTGAGGGCTGACAGCTTTGTGTTGTGATTATACAATGTGTTTGAGGGCTGACAGCTTTGTGTTTTGTGTTGTGATTATACAATGTGTTTGAGGGCTGACAGCTTTGTGTTTTGTGTTGTGATTATACAATGTGTTTGAGGGCTGACAGCTTTGTGTTTTGTGTTGTGGTTATACAATGTGTTTGGGGGCTGACAGCTTTGTGTTGTGATTATACAATGTGTTTGAGGGCTGACAGCTTTGTGTTTTGTGTTGTGATTATACAATGTGTTTGAGGGCTGACAGCTTTGTGTTTTGTGTTGTGGTTATACAATGTGTTTGAGGGCTGACAGCTTTGTGTTTTGTGTTGTGATTATACAATGTGTTTGAGGGCTGACAGCTTTGTGTTGTGATTATACAATGTGTTTGAGGGCTGACAGCTTTGTGTTTTGTGTTGTGGTTATACAATGTGTTTGAGGGCTGACAGCTTTGTGTTGTGATTATACAATGTGTTTGAGGGCTGACAGCTTTGTGTTTTGTGTTGTGATTATACAATGTGTTTGAGGGCTGACAGCTTTGTGTTTTGTGTTGTGGTTATACAATGTGTTTGAGGGCTGACAGCTTTGTGTTTTGTGTTGTGATTATACAATGTGTTTGAGGGCTGACAGCTTTGTGTTGTGATTATACAATGTGTTTGAGGGCTGACAGCTTTGTGTTGTGGTTATACAATGTGTTTGAGGGCTGACAGCTTTGTGTTGTGATTATACAATGTGTTTGAGGGCTGACAGCTTTGTGTTTTGTGTTGTGATTATACAATGTGTTTGAGGGCTGACAGCTTTGTGTTGTGATTATACAATGTGTTTGAGGGCTGACAGCTTTGTGTTGTGATTATACAATGTGTTTGAGGGCTGACAGCTTTGTGTTGTGATTATTTATTTAGGTTTGTTTTCTGAAGTAGTGCTATAGATTTGGGTATGTTTGTTGCTGTGTATCTCTATAGATACAAGTTACTCTACCAGGCCAGCGTGTTGCTTTAGCCGCTTAGAATGTCTACTGATGTCTGAATGGCCCTTTTTTGTATCACATTATGATTACGAGCTGCATAACATCCCTCGGACACCACACAGGAGCTGTTTTGTTGTGATACTGTCCTGTTCACAATACAACACAAAAGACACTGTGTAACCTTGCCAGTATTGCAAAATATATGGTTTGAATTATTAACTGGCCAGGCCTGTCAGCGGAGCTTATCTGATGGAGTGATCCACAAGCACAGTTGGACATATTATTGTGGTAACTGTGCAGAGATTGCTAACTGTCTCACCTGAATGAGCTGTGTATGTTACTCAGGAAGCTGAAGACCAGCACTGGTAATGTAACTGTGCAGAGATTGCTAACTGTCTCACCTGAATGAGCTGTGTATGTTACTCAGGAAGCTGAAGACCAGCACTGGTAATGTAACTGTGCAGAGATTGCTAACTGTCTCACCTGAATGAGCTGTGTATGTTACTCAGGAAGCTGAAGACCAGCACTGGTAATGTAACTGTGCAGAGATTGCTACCATTCTGAAAATAACAGTATTTGTACAACAAGCAACACAAGAAGCAACACCCAAACCTTGAGGAACTGTACACTGTGTGACCCCCTCCCGTTCATCACTGCATCCTGTGAGAGCAGTGGATTGGAGGTGCACATACCCTGTGAGAGCAGTGGATTGGAGGTGCACATACCCTGTGAGAGCAGTAGATTGGAGGTGCAGATCCCCTGTGAGAGCAGTAGATTGGAGGTGCAGGTCCCCTGTGAGAGCAGTAGATTGGAGGTGCACATACCCTGTGAGAGCAGTAGATTGGAGGTGCACATACCCTGTGAGAGCAGTAGATTGGAGGTGCACATACCCTGTGAGAGCAGCAGATTGGAGGTGCAGGTCCCCTGTGAGAGCAGTAGATTGGAGGTGCAGGTCCCCTGTGAGAGCAGTAGATTGGAGGTGCACATACCCTGTGAGAGCAGTAGATTGGAGGTGCACATACCCTGTGAGAGCAGTAGATTGGAGGTGCAGGTCCCCTGTGAGAGCAGTAGATTGGAGGTGCACATACCCTGTGAGAGCAGCAGATTGGAGGTGCAGGTCCCCTGTGAGAGCAGTAGATTGGAGATGCAGGTCCCCTGTGAGAGCAGCAGATTGGAGGTGCAGGTCCCCTGTGAGAGCAGTAGATTGGAGGTGCACATACCCTGTGAGAGCAGTAGATTGGAGGTGCAGGTCCCCTGTGAGAGCAGTAGATTGGAGGTGCAGGTCCCCTGTGAGAGCAGTAGATTGGAGGTGCAGGTCCCCTGTGAGAGCAGTAGATTGGAGGTGCAGATCCCCTGTGAGAGCAGTAGATTGGAGATGCAGATCCCCTGTGAGAGCAGCAGATTGGAGGTGCAGGTCCCCTGTGAGAGCAGTAGATTGGAGGTGCACATACCCTGTGAGAGCAGCAGATTGGAGGTGCAGGTCCCCTGTGAGAGCAGTAGATTGGAGGTGCAGATCCCCTGTGAGAGCAGTAGATTGGAGGTGCAGGTCCCCTGTGAGAGCAGTAGATTGGAGGTGCAGGTCCCCTGTGAGAGCAGTAGATTGGAGGTGCACATACCCTGTGAGAGCAGTGGATTGGAGGTGCAGGTCCCCTGTGAGAGCAGTAGATTGGAGGTGCAGGTCCCCTGTGAGAGCAGTGGATTGGAGGTGCAGGTCCCCCGTGAGAGCAGTAGATTGGAGGTGCAGGTCCCCTGTGAGAGCAGTGGATTGGAGGTGCACATACCCTGTGAGAGCAGTGGATTGGAGGTGCAGGTCCCCTGGGAGAGCAGTGGATTGGAGGTGCACATACCCTGTGAGAGCAGTAGATTGGAGGTGCACATACCCTGTGAGAGCAGTAGATTGGAGGTGCACATACCCTGTGAGAGCAGCAGATTGGAGGTGCAGGTCCCCTGTGAGAGCAGTAGATTGGAGGTGCAGGTCCCCTGTGAGAGCAGTAGATTGGAGGTGCAGGTCCCCTGTGAGAGCAGTGGATTGGAGGTGCACATACCCTGTGAGAGCAGTGGATTGGAGGTGCAGGTCCCCTGGGAGAGCAGTGGATTGGAGGTGCACATACCCTGTGAGAGCAGTAGATTGGAGGTGCACATACCCTGTGAGAGCAGTAGATTGGAGGTGCACATACCCTGTGAGAGCAGCAGATTGGAGGTGCAGGTCCCCTGTGAGAGCAGTGGATTGGAGGTGCACATACCCTGTGAGAGCAGTGGATTGGAGGTGCACATACCCTGTGAGAGCAGTAGATTGGAGGTGCAGGTCCCCTGTGAGAGCAGTAGATTGGAGGTGCAGGTCCCCTGTGAGAGCAGTGGATTGGAGGTGCAGGTCCCCCGTGAGAGCAGTAGATTGGAGGTGCACATACCCTGTGAGAGCAGTAGATTGGAGGTGCAGGTCCCCTGTGAGAGCAGTAGATTGGAGGTGCAGGTCCCCTGTGAGAGCAGTAGATTGGAGGTGCAGGTCCCCTGTGAGAGCAGTAGATTGGAGGTGCAGGTCCCCTGTGAGAGCAGTAGATTGGAGGTGCAGGTCCCCTGTGAGAGCAGTAGATTGGAGGTGCACATACCCTGTGAGAGCAGCAGATTGGAGGTGCAGGTCCCCTGTGAGAGCAGTAGATTGGAGATGCAGGTCCCCTGTGAGAGCAGCAGATTGGAGATGCAGGTCCCCTGTGAGAGCAGCAGATTGGAGGTGCAGGTCCCCTGTGAGAGCAGTAGATTGGAGGTGCACATACCCTGTGAGAGCAGTAGATTGGAGGTGCAGGTCCCCTGTGAGAGCAGTAGATTGGAGGTGCAGGTCCCCTGTGAGAGCAGTGGATTGGAGGTGCAGGTCCCCCGTGAGAGCAGTAGATTGGAGGTGCACATACCCTGTGAGAGCAGCAGATTGGAGGTGCAGGTCCCCTGTGAGAGCAGTAGATTGGAGGTGCAGGTCCCCTGTGAGAGCAGTAGATTGGAGGTGCACATACCCTGTGAGAGCAGTAGATTGGAGGTGCACATACCCTGTGAGAGCAGTAGATTGGAGGTGCAGGTCCCCTGTGAGAGCAGTAGATTGGAGGTGCACATACCCTGTGAGAGCAGCAGATTGGAGGTGCAGGTCCCCTGTGAGAGCAGTAGATTGGAGATGCAGGTCCCCTGTGAGAGCAGCAGATTGGAGGTGCAGGTCCCCTGTGAGAGCAGTAGATTGGAGGTGCACATACCCTGTGAGAGCAGTAGATTGGAGGTGCAGGTCCCCTGTGAGAGCAGTAGATTGGAGGTGCAGGTCCCCTGTGAGAGCAGTAGATTGGAGGTGCAGGTCCCCTGTGAGAGCAGTAGATTGGAGGTGCAGATCCCCTGTGAGAGCAGTAGATTGGAGATGCAGATCCCCTGTGAGAGCAGCAGATTGGAGGTGCAGGTCCCCTGTGAGAGCAGTAGATTGGAGGTGCACATACCCTGTGAGAGCAGTGGATTGGAGGTGCAGGTCCCCTGTGAGAGCAGTAGATTGGAGGTGCAGGTCCCCTGTGAGAGCAGTGGATTGGAGGTGCAGGTCCCCCGTGAGAGCAGTAGATTGGAGGTGCAGGTCCCCTGTGAGAGCAGTGGATTGGAGGTGCACATACCCTGTGAGAGCAGTGGATTGGAGGTGCAGGTCCCCTGGGAGAGCAGTGGATTGGAGGTGCACATACCCTGTGAGAGCAGTAGATTGGAGGTGCACATACCCTGTGAGAGCAGTAGATTGGAGGTGCACATACCCTGTGAGAGCAGCAGATTGGAGGTGCAGGTCCCCTGTGAGAGCAGTAGATTGGAGGTGCAGGTCCCCTGTGAGAGCAGTAGATTGGAGGTGCAGGTCCCCTGTGAGAGCAGTGGATTGGAGGTGCACATACCCTGTGAGAGCAGTGGATTGGAGGTGCAGGTCCCCTGGGAGAGCAGTGGATTGGAGGTGCACATACCCTGTGAGAGCAGTAGATTGGAGGTGCACATACCCTGTGAGAGCAGTAGATTGGAGGTGCACATACCCTGTGAGAGCAGCAGATTGGAGGTGCAGGTCCCCTGTGAGAGCAGTGGATTGGAGGTGCACATACCCTGTGAGAGCAGTGGATTGGAGGTGCACATACCCTGTGAGAGCAGTAGATTGGAGGTGCAGGTCCCCTGTGAGAGCAGTAGATTGGAGGTGCAGGTCCCCTGTGAGAGCAGTGGATTGGAGGTGCAGGTCCCCCGTGAGAGCAGTAGATTGGAGGTGCACATACCCTGTGAGAGCAGTAGATTGGAGGTGCAGGTCCCCTGTGAGAGCAGTAGATTGGAGGTGCAGGTCCCCTGTGAGAGCAGTAGATTGGAGGTGCAGGTCCCCTGTGAGAGCAGTAGATTGGAGGTGCAGGTCCCCTGTGAGAGCAGTAGATTGGAGGTGCAGGTCCCCTGTGAGAGCAGTAGATTGGAGGTGCACATACCCTGTGAGAGCAGCAGATTGGAGGTGCAGGTCCCCTGTGAGAGCAGTAGATTGGAGATGCAGGTCCCCTGTGAGAGCAGCAGATTGGAGATGCAGGTCCCCTGTGAGAGCAGCAGATTGGAGGTGCAGGTCCCCTGTGAGAGCAGTAGATTGGAGGTGCACATACCCTGTGAGAGCAGTAGATTGGAGGTGCAGGTCCCCTGTGAGAGCAGTAGATTGGAGGTGCAGGTCCCCTGTGAGAGCAGTGGATTGGAGGTGCAGGTCCCCCGTGAGAGCAGTAGATTGGAGGTGCACATACCCTGTGAGAGCAGCAGATTGGAGGTGCACATACCCTGTGAGAGCAGTAGATTGGAGGTGCAGGTCCCCTGTGAGAGCAGTAGATTGGAGGTGCAGGTCCCCTGTGAGAGCAGTAGATTGGAGGTGCACATACCCTGTGAGAGCAGCAGATTGGAGGTGCACATACCCTGTGAGAGCAGTAGATTGGAGGTGCACATACCCTGTGAGAGCAGTAGATTGGAGGTGCAGGTCCCCTGTGAGAGCAGTAGATTGGAGGTGCAGGTCCCCTGTGAGAGCAGTAGATTGGAGGTGCAGGTCCCCTGTGAGAGCAGTAGATTGGAGGTGCACATACCCTGTGAGAGCAGCAGATTGGAGGTGCAGGTCCCCTGTGAGAGCAGTAGATTGGAGGTGCACATACCCTGTGAGAGCAGCAGATTGGAGGTGCAGGTCCCCTGTGAGAGCAGTAGATTGGAGGTGCACATACCCTGTGAGAGCAGTAGATTGGAGGTGCAGGTCCCCTGTGAGAGCAGTAGATTGGAGGTGCAGGTCCCCTGTGAGAGCAGTAGATTGGAGGTGCAGGTCCCCTGTGAGAGCAGTAGATTGGAGGTGCAGATCCCCTGTGAGAGCAGTAGATTGGAGATGCAGATCCCCTGTGAGAGCAGCAGATTGGAGGTGCAGGTCCCCTGTGAGAGCAGTAGATTGGAGGTGCAGGTCCCCTGTGAGAGCAGCAGATTGGAGGTGGGAGTGGTGGGGGTGGGGTGGGGTGGGGTGGTGGGTGCTGTGTATCTGTGGAGCTGCTCCCTGAGTCCCTGCAGCTCCCTGGTGATGGTCTTACTTCTGCGCTGCATCTCCTCCTTGGTGCTGGTCAGCTGGGTCCTCTCTGGCGACCACAGTTGGACTCGGCACTCGTGCCTCATCATAAAACAGTACCATGACTGGAACATGCTGAAGTTTAGAAGACGTGTTCTGTGTATTATCTGTGCAAGCTCAAGAAATCCTCAGCAAAACTGGAAGCTCTGGAAGGTTTTTTGTGAATTTACTAAAGTTTGAAAGGGACAATTGCACAGGCTACAGCGAGATCTTTACCTTCATCACAGCGCTGTACAAAAACACCCTGTTTTAAATCCTGTGTAAACACTCCAGAAACTCCCCACATGTTAATCCCTTGCACCAAACACTTCTCAGTTGGAATTAACACTGCTCTATTGACTGCTTTATTTACTGTACAGTATTAATAAAGTGTGACTGAACCCGTTTTCAGTAGTACACAGTTGAACTAAGGGCCTTTAAATTATTATTAGTTTATTTAGCAGAGGCCTTTATCCAAGGCGACTTACAGAGACTCGGGTGTGTGAACTATGCATCAGCTGCAGAGTGACTTACAATTACGTCTCACCCGGAAGACGGAGCACAAGGAGGTTAAGTGACTTGCTCAGGGTCACACAATGAGTCAGTGGCTGAGCTGGGATTTGAACCGGGGACCTTCTGGTTACAAGCCCTTTTCTTTAACCACTGGACCACACAGCCTCCTAAATGCCCAGATACACTGATGAAAGGCCTCAGCAGAGTAGCAACGTAACCAGCAACGTTGTAAGGCATTTGACAGTGTTATTTCCCTAGAGCTGCTGTAGAGCTTTCAGTGTGCCCTGCTTGTATTACTACAGCCACACCGATGGCTGCAGGGAGATGAGTGGAAGCATTGATTACATTGCATTCCACACATTCTTGGCTCCCTGAAAGAGCGATCTGCACAGAAAAGCTGTGGTGATGGTTATTCATGTGTACAGTAGTATGACCCGCCTCCTCTCGACTGCAGCAAGTTTGTAAGTTTATATAGACAGCAGCAGATTTCTTGGACTTCTTCCTCATGTGGACCCCTCCTAGTTTCAGCTCATAAAGGGCTGGTAGCGAGCCCATTCAAATCATGAGCAGAAATCATTAAGGGAAGCGATGTACAGCCCATTCAAATCATGAGCAGAAATCATTAAGGGAAGCGATGTACAGCGCATTCAAATCCTGAGCAGAAATCATTAAGGGAAGCGATGTACAGCCCATTCAAATCCTGAGCAGAAATCATTAAGGGAAGCGATGTACAGCCCATTCAAATCCTGAGCAGAAATCATTAAGGGAAGCGATGTGCAGCCCATTCAAATCCTGAGCAGAAATCATTAAGGGAAGCGATGTACAGCCCATTTAAATCCTGAGCAGAAATCATTAAGGGAAGCGATGTACAGCCCATTCAAATCCTGAGAAGAAATCATTAAGGGAAGCGATGTGCAGCCCATTCAAATCCTGAGCAGAAATCATTAAGGGAAGCGATGTACAGCCCATTTAAATCCTGAGCAGAAATCATTAAGGGAAGCGATGTACAGCCCATTCAAATCCTGAGAAGAAATCATTAAGGGAAGCGATGTGCAGCCCATTCAAATCCTGAGCAGAAATCATTAAGGGAAGCGATGTACAGCCCATTTAAATCCTGAGCAGAAATCATTAAGGGAAGCGATGTACAGCCCATTCAAATCCTGAGCAGAAATCATTAAGGGAAGCGATGTACAGCCCATTCAAATCCTGAGCAGAAATCATTAAGGGAAGCGATGTACAGCCCATTCAAATCCTGAGCAGAAATCATTAAGGGAAGCGATGTACAGCCCATTTAAATCCTGAGCAGAAATCATTAAGGGAAGCGATGTACAGCCCATTCAAATCCTGAGAAGAAATCATTAAGGGAAGCGATGTGCAGCCCATTCAAATCCTGAGCAGAAATCATTAAGGGAAGTGATGTACAGCCCATTCAAATCCTGAGCAGAAATCATTAAGGGAAGCGATGTGCAGCCCATTCAAATCCTGAGCAGAAATCATTAAGGGAAGCGATGTACAGCCCATTTAAATCCTGAGCAGAAATCATTAAGGGAAGCGATGTACAGCCCATTCAAATCCTGAGCAGAAATCATTAAGGGAAGCGATGTGCAGCCCATTCAAATCCTGAGCAGAAATCATTAAGGGAAGCAATGTACAGCCCATTCAAATCCTGAGCAGAAATCATTAAGGGAAGCGATGTGCAGCCCATTCAAATCCTGAGCAGAAATTATTAAGGGAAGCGATGTGCAGCCCATTCAAATCCTGAGCAGAAATCATTAAGGGAAGCGATGTACAGCCCATTCAAATCCTGAGCAGAAATCATTAAGGGAAGCGATGTACAGCCCATTCAAATCCTGAGCAGAAATCATTAAGGGAAGCGATGTACAGCCCATTTAAATCCTGAGCAGAAATCATTAAGGGAAGCGATGTACAGCCCATTCAAATCCTGAGCAGAAATCATTAAGGGAAGCGATGTGCAGCCCATTTAAATCCTGAGCAGAAATCATTAAGGGAAGCGATGTACAGCCCATTTAAATCCTGAGCAGAAATCATTAAGGGAAGCGATGTACAGCCCATTTAAATCCTGAGCAGAAATCATTAAGGGAAGCGATGTACAGCCCATTCAAATCCTGAGCAGAAATCATTAAGGGAAGCTCTCTGGCACACCCCGCTGGAAGAACGTATTGGTTTTACCTGTCAGGCTGCATCGCATGAGAAATGCGGTGTACTGTGCCGTGGCTTGAGGGGAGTTTTTCACGGAACCCATTGTACTGTAGCAGTTGCTCCTCAGCATAAGGACCTACCAGTCCAGTACTAGAGCGATTATGAAAGCTACTTAGTGTTGTAGTGTAGCAAATATGAAGATGAACATCTCGGTTTGTACTTGAAACAGAAGCGCCCTCCTTATTGTGATCAGCCAGATCACATGCTGTAAAATACAAAGCAGCATTTACATTACACATGGAATTATTATTTGATTTTTTCAGAAAATATACGGAATGTCTGGGTGTTTCCCACCTCGAGTATAAACTTGTAACAATGATGGTTTTTCCCGCCGAACCCCCCCCCCCCCGCCCCCCCCCCCCCCCACACACACATTTGTGTCTAATTTTGTAATGTGTTTTTGTTCGGTCGCCATGGCAGCTTCCTGTCTGCTAATGACCTTGGTAAGGGGTAGTCGAGAAAATTGTTTTCATTCATACTGCCCTTGTACCATTATTATTATTATTATTATTATTATTAATTTCTTAGCCGACGCCCTTATCCAGGGCGACTTACAATTGTTTCAAGATATCGCATTATTTTTTACATACAATTACCCATTTATACAGTTGGGTTTTTAGTGGAGCAATCTAGGTAAAGTTCCTTGCTCAAGGGTACAGCAGCAGTGTCCCCCACCTGGGATTGAACCCCACGACCCTCCAGTCAAGAGTCCAGAGCCCTAACCACTACTCCACACTGCTGCCGTGTATGTTTGAGTGTGTGTACTGTATATGTACATGTGTTTGTGTGTATGCACTGTGTATGTATGTGTATGCTTGTGTGTGTACTGTATATGTACATGTGTTTGTGTGTGTGCACTGTGTGCACTGTGTATGTATGTGTATGCTTGTGTATGTACATGTGTTTGTGTGTGCATGTTTGTGGAAAACTGGTTGAAAAAGCTAATAGTGTTTCTTGATTCTCGGCAGTGCCAGGCTGCAGCTGGTTGCTTTCGGTAAACTCAAATATTCAAAACTTAAAAATGTTTCCCAAAGGAAATCACTCTGTGTTTTTTATTCCCTGCTGTTACATGATCCCTTTAGATCACACTTGTTTGTAACTCATCCAGAGGCTCTTGTTATCAGTGTCTCCTTTCACTCCGATATGTTTTATGAAAGGAAACTTGGATCTCCCCAGCAGTTTGCATGGTTTACTGCCCCCCTGAGCGTCCTGCATTACCCCTTTGGGGACGGCTGGATAGAGCAAACAATATTCAGCACTGGCCCTGAACATACCACACAGAGGTGCTGCCAGAAGTACTACAGAGAAAGAGCAGATACCATTGAGAAGCACCAAAATAAAACTGGAACAAACAAATAGATACAGAAATACAAATGCCATAATGGGTCTTTGACTTTCCCATTTGATCTTTTTCAATATGGTCCAGGCTGCTGTGCGTGGTTTGAGTTTTGATTCTCCATTGAAATTATTATTATTATTATTATTATTATTATTATTATTATTATTCCTCTGTTTCTGCTGTCAAGCCAGTCATCTCTTTTCAACCATGAAAGCAAAGAATGGAGGCGCGGGCCCAGTCTGTGCTAAATGAATGTGTAAAGACCAGCCACGCTTCTGACTGGCAACTGCTAAGAGATTTGATGATCAGAAGGCAAGGCAAGCAGTCTCACTGGAGCAGTGGGCATGCCGTTCTTCACTAGCCCTGGCCTGTGCCTGCTGCATGTTCATACATTATGGGATTTCTTCCGTGGCTGGCTTCTGAATATTCTGTATACATTGTAGACCAAAGGAAAGGAATTCACACTTACTGACTGTTTCATTTCTTTATTTTGGTGGGAAATAGAAAACAACCCGACTTGTTTTTACATGTCTGAGCAGCTTCTTCCCTTATTACAGTACCTGGGGAGAGTTTAAAGTGAAGCCTGAGCCACTCTGAAGAGCAGGCTTCACTGCAGATTCTAACACAATTGTGATGGAATCCCAGGCTGGGGTGTTCTCACTGTCTGTGAAGAGACCCTGCACCTTATTGAGGGTACAGTGGTAATGGCACGCTGCTGTTATCTGCAAGCCGCCATGCTGCCTGCTCTATTGCTAGGATGGAAGGCATTTTAATTAAAACAAAGAGTTCTTACAGTACGTCCGTCAGGAAGAATGAAGAACAATGGGCACCCTGTGGTGTCACAGGAAGCTAAATAACATTGGCAGGGTCTGAATAGATATTTGATTCTGTTTCAGTCAAATGACCACAAGTAGGAAGAAACACAGTTGGGTTGTTTGCTGAGAGGAGTGTGTCTGAGGGGAAGTTTGTGTATCAGGATCAAATGATATGAGATTGTGCATTTGGTTTGTTTTTTCACCCTGCTGTACGTGTGCGAGTCTTTCAGTGTGAAATGCTTTATGACCTACCGTACTGCACAGGGGACCTGCTGCTGCGTGTACTGCACAGGGGACCTGCTGCTGCGTGTACTGCACAGGGAACCTGCTGCTGCGTGTACTGCACAGGGGACCTGCTGCTGCGTGTACTGCACAGGGAACCTGCTGCTGCGTGTACTGCACAGGGGACCTGCTGCTGCGTGTACTGCACAGGGGACCTGCTGCTGCTGCGTGTACTGCACAGGGGACCTGCTGCTGCTGCGTGTACTGCACAGGGGACCTGCTGCTGCTGCGTGTACTGCACAGGGGACCTGCTGCTGCGTGTACTGCACAGGGGACCTGCTGCTGCGTGTACTGCACAGGGGACCTGCTGCTGCGTGTACTGCACAGGGGACCTGCTGCTGCGTGTACTGCACAGGGAACCTGCTGCTGCGTGTACTGCACAGGGGACCTGCTGCTGCGTGTACTGCACAGGGGACCTGCTGCTGCTGCGTGTACTGCACAGGGGACCTGCTGCTGCTGCGTGTACTGCACAGGGGACCTGCTGCTGCTGCGTGTACTGCACAGGGGACCTGCTGCTGCGTGTACTGCACAGGGGACCTGCTGCTGCGTGTACTGCACAGGGGACCTGCTGCTGCGTGTACTGCACAGGGGGCCTGCTGCTGCGTGTACTGCACAGGGGACCTGCTGCTGCGTGTACTGCACAGGGGACCTGCTGCTGCGTGTACTGCACAGGGAACCTGCTGCTGCGTGTACTGCACAGGGGACCTGCTGCTGCGTGTACTGCACAGGGGACCTGCTGCTGCGTGTACTGCACAGGGGACCTGCTGCTGCGTGTACTGCACAGGGGACCTGTTGCTGCGTGTACTGCACAGGGGACCTGCTGCTGCGTGTACTGCACAGGGGACCTGCTGCTGCGTGTACTGCACAGGGGAAGGAGCAGGAGCAGTGTGCCTGCAGCCCAAATTACTTTCAGAGTGTGCAGTGCCAACAAACTGGAGAGACAACAAAGTCTGGTATCGAATGATGCACAGCTATGGCCAAACGCTTTGCATCAACTACATGAACAGAATTTAGATATTTTATTTAACATCATGTAATCAAAGAAACTACCAATTGATATTGCAAAAAAAGTCTACCGGAAGCCATAATAGTAGTACAGATTTTGAAATGTCACATTTTTCAAATTGTAGCTCTCCATATGTTTAACGAAAAACTGATAAAGCAGAATGTAATTCCATATTTTAACTTAACATTCTTCAGCAGGTTTCATTCAACTTTATGAAGCGAAATGAGTTAATTCTACAGGGGGAAGCAAAACCTTGGCCATAGTTATACAGTAGAGGAGCAGGGGGCATAGTAAGTGATTGAAATGGTGGTATAACATTGCCTGTTTGAGGGAATCATCCAGACTACTGTAGCAATCCTTTAGTTATTATTATTATTATTATTATTATTATTATTATTATTATTATTATTATTATTACCTACTGTATCAATCCTGTAATTATTATTATTATTAGCTACTGTATCAATCCTTTAGTTATTATTACCGTATTTATTATTACTATCGACTATATTGTACGTGTATGAAATATCGGTAATCAGACCAAAAAATCACATTGGTTTTATCTCATTTTGTGTTTCAGTAATAACATCCTGGGTGACTGTTTGTTTAAAGCACCCCTGTGGCACAGTTAACGTGTTCCCCTGTGATACCCCTCATCACCAGAGTGGCACAGTTAACGTGTTCCCCTGCGATACCCCTCATCACCAGAGTGGCACAGTTAACGTGTTCCCCTGTGATACCCCTCATCACCAGAGTGGCACAGTTAATGTGTTCCCCTGTGATACCCCTCATCACCAGAGTGGCACAGTTAACGTGTTCCCCTGCGATACCCCTCATCACCAGAGTGGCACAGTTAACGTGTTCCCCTGTGATACCCCTCATCACCAGAGTGGCACAGTTAACGTGTTCCCCTGTGATACCCCTCATCACCAGAGTGGCACAGTTAACGTGTTCCCCTGCGATACCCCTCATCACCAGAGTGACACAGTTAACGTGTTCCCCTGCGATACCCCTCATCACCAGAGTGGCACAGTTAACTTGTTTCCCTGCGATACCCCTCATCACCAGAGTGACACAGTTAACGTGTTCCCCTGTGATACCCCTCATCACCAGAGTGACACAGTTAACTTGTTTCCCTGCGATACCCCTCATCACCAGAGTGACACAGTTAACGTGTTCCCCTGTGATACCCCTCATCACCAGAGTGGCACAGTTAACGTGTTCCCCTGTGATACCCCTCATCACCAGAGTGGCACAGTTAACGTGTTCCCCTGTGATACCCCTCATCACCAGAGTGGCACAGTTAACGTGTTCCCCTGCGATACCCCTCAACACCAGAGTGGCACAGTTAACGTGTTCCCCTGTGATACCCCTCATCACCAGAGTGACACAGTTAACGTGTTCCCCTGTGATACCCCTCATCACCAGAGTGGCACAGTTAACGTGTTCCCCTGCGATACCCCTCATCACCAGAGTGGCACAGTTAACGTGTTCCCCTGCGATACCCCTCATCACCAGAGTGGCACAGTTAACGTGTTCCCCTGTGATACCCCTCATCACCAGAGTGGCACAGTTAACGTGTTCCCCTGTGATACCCCTCATCACCAGAGTGGCACAGTTAACGTGTTCCCCTGCGATACCCCTCATCACCAGAGTGGCACAGTTAACGTGTTCCCCTGCGATACCCCTCATCACCAGAGTGGCACAGTTAATGTGTTCCCCTGTGATACCCCTCATCACCAGAGTGGCACAGTTAACGTGTTCCCCTGTGATACCCCTCATCACCAGAGTGGCACAGTTAATGTGTTCCCCTGTGATACCCCTCATCACCAGAGTGGCACAGTTAATGTGTTCCCCTGTGATACCCCTCATCACCAGAGTGGCACAGTTAACGTGTTCCCCTGTGATACCCCTCATCACCAGAGTGGCACAGTTAACGTGTTCCCCTGCGATACCCCTCATCACCAGAGTGGCACAGTTAACGTGTTCCCCTGCGATACCCCTCATCACCAGAGTGGCACAGTTAACTTGTTTCCCTGCGATACCCCTCATCACCAGAGTGGCACAGTTAACGTGTTCCCCTGCGATACCCCTCATTTATTTGAGAGGATATTTTGATATTTGCTTTTAAACTTTAAAAAAAAAAAAAAGTGCAGTGAAAAAAAAGAAACGGAGATTCTAGGCCGAAACAGAAAAATAACACATGAGAAAAGAGAGAAACGTCTTCTCAACTACAGCTTTTAAACGTTACTTTTTTTGTTATCTTTCTAAACTGACGTCTGCCGTTTTCGAGCTTCAGAAAGTTAGTTCTTCTGTGTTGGTTTTTTATGTGCTGTGGTAGATTTCTTTTAAACTCTTGCCATGTGACAGCTGTTTCTGTGTTTTCGAGCAGTCATTCTGAAGTCTGTGTTTGTGTTTCAGGGAGCGGAGCGACGGCGGTGGTGCAGGCAGCGCTCTGTGCTCCCAGGAAGGAGAAAGTAGCGATCAAACGCATCAACCTGGAGAAATGCCAGACCAGCATGGACGAGCTCCTGGTAATGTACTGCGTTCTTTAGTAAAGCACAGGATGGCTTTTTGAGAGGAACAGACTGACTCAAAACACTTTACTATTACATCAGCAAAACAGCACAATTCTAACCTGAAAGCCATTAATAGGGATACTTGTGTGTAAAGAAGTTTTGATCTAGGTGTAGAAATGATGGCAAAAAAGCTCTCTTCTGTAAAGGGCAGTGTTGTGTGATAACTGCCATTACGGTTTCTGTCCTGTCCCCTGTCCTGTCCCTCTTTTGCACTGTGATTAAGAAGCTCGCTTGCGGTGTGCGGGGTCACCCGGTCGCGCCCAGCCTGTGTCCTGTTACACTTGGAATGGATTATATTTTTGTACAGTACTGCCATTTTAACAGTCTGTGTTCGTTCTGAATGACAGTGGCTCAGGTTTGGGGCACCTTTGTGCTGAGTTGTAGATAGTGGGGCTGCCAGTCCCCCAGGATGATCAAGCTCTGAATGGTACCTGGTGTGAAATCCAGGAACTCAAAGGCAGTTGATAGAAAGATGCTGGATCCACAGACCATCCAGTCTGCGAGTTAGCCTTCGAAGGTGCCAATTTCTACTGGATGATTTGTCGATCAAATGTGAATCAGACTGCATTAAGAAAGTGGCTACATATGCAACATTGTGTACTGTAACTAGTATTCGAGACTGTCAGTACTTCCCCTATGTGGGAACTTGGTCAAGTAGGTTGTGGGTACAGTCTTTGCTTTGTGTTTGATAGTAGGTTGTGGGTACAGTCTTTGCTTTGTGTTTGATAGTAGTTTGTGGGTACAGTCTTTGCTTTGTGTTTGATAGTAGGTTGTGGGTACAGTCTTTGCTTTGTGTTTGATAGTAGGTTGTGGGTACAGTCTTTGCTTTGTGTTTGATAGTAGGTTGTGGGTACAGTCTTTGCTTTGTGTTTGATAGTAGGTTGTGGGTACAGTCTTTGCTTTGTGTTTGATAGTAGTTTGTGGGTACAGTCTTTGCTTTGTGTTTGATAGTAGGTTGTGGGTACAGTCTTTGCTTTGTGTTTGATAGTAGGTTGTGGGTACAGTCTTTGCTTTGTGTTTGATAGTAGGTTGTGGGTACAGTCTTTGCTTTGTGTTTGATAGTAGGTTGTGGGTACAGTCTTTGCTTTGTGTTTGATAGTAGGTTGTGGGTACAGTCTTTGCTTTGTGTTTGATAGTAGGTTGTGGGTACAGTCTTTGCTTTGTGTTTGATAGTAGTTTGTGGGTACAGTCTTTGCTTTGTGTTTGATAGTAGTTTGTGGGTACAGTCTTTGCTTTGTGTTTGATAGTAGTTTGTGGGTACAGTCTTTGCTTTGTGTTTGATAGTAGTTTTGTGGTTTAAAAGAAGTTAGAACTGTTTGTGAAAATAACTCAAGATGATATCTCTCTACAGCATATTCATTTATTTTATGCCAACAAGTGAAAATCGAACTCACCAAAACTTTATTGCAGGCTAGCATAACCTTTACTGAAAGCTTGCATTTTGCCTGATGTACATTCCAATTGTATCATTTAACCTACTGTACAGCATAGAGACCAGTGTTCTGCTGTACAGCATAGAGACCAGTGTTCTGCTGTACAGCATAGAGACCAGTGTTCTGCTGTACAGCATAGAGACCAGTGTTCTGCTGTACAGCATAGAGACCAGTGTTCTGCTGTACAGCATAGAGACCAGTGTTCTGCTGTACAGCATAGAGACCAGTGTTCTGCTGTACAGCATAGAGACCAGTGTTCTGCTGTACAGCATAGAGACCAGTGTTCTGCTGTACAGCATAGAGACCAGTGTTCTGCTGTACAGCATACAGAAGCTCATTCAGGAGAAATCCTCTCTTACCTCTTGCCTCCTCTTCTAGATCTCTGGCTGTCTATAGTATGTAGCCACGTGCCTGTGTGCTGTATTGGCTTTTGAAAAAAAACAAACAAATTATAAACCTCATTAATTTGACTAACTTGGCTGTGAAAAAGCACCTGACCTTGTTTTCACTAGTAAACACCAGTTAATCAATAATATACAGTATAGTACATGGCACAATGAAAATAGTGCAGCGGTGATTGATTCCTTATCGGTGTAGAGGTAGGAAAGTTAACTGCACTCAGAGCAGCACTGAGTGGGCTGAGTGGAACGATCCTGAGCACACGCATGTCGGATATCGACCACATGTTGCAAAGCCTCATGTTTCAATGCAGAATCCCAAATGGCTAAAGCAAATGTGTTCCTCCAAGAGCGAGTCTTTTACTGTATCACAGTGTTGTGTGGTTGTAATAAAAGTAAATGCACACCTTAATAATGGCGATGCATCCTGAACTATTTACACTGGACACATGTATGAGCAGCACCGTGCACAATACAGAGTGTGCAGCCCAAACAATGTACAAAGTCGATGAATGTGAAAATAATATTTGGTGACTTTGCGAGACGTAAAATAAGCCCTGATGATGAGCTTTGGGTTTCTTCTCACCATACTGTGAATGCACTGCAGGCCATCGTTTCCTTATCCTTCACAGTGCTGACCCCGCTTCAGAGTTATTGAAGGCCATCGTTTCCTCATCCTTCACAGTGCTGACCCCGCTTCACAGAGTTATTGAAGGTCATCGTTTCCTCATCCTTCACAGTGCTGACCCCGCTTCAGAGTTATTGAAGGCCATCGTTTCCTCATCCTTCACAGTGCTGACCCCGCTTCAGAGTTATTGAAGGCCATCGTTTCCTTATCCTTCACAGTGCTGACCCCGCTTCAGAGTTATTGAAGGCCATCATTTCCTCATCCTTCACAGTGCTGACCCCCGCTTCAGAGTTATTGAAGGACATCGTTTCCTCATCCTTCACAGTGCTGACCCCGCTTCAGAGTTATTGAAGGCCATCGTTTCCTCATCCTTCACAGTGCTGACCCCCGCTTCACAGAGTTATTGAAGGCCATCGTTTCATCATCCTTCACAATGCTGACCCCGCTTCAGAGTTATTGAAGGCCATCGTTTCCTCATCCTTCACAGTGCTGACCCCGCTTCAGAGTTATTGAAGGCCATCGTTTCCTTATCCTTCACAGTGCTGACCCCGCTTCAGAGTTATTGAAGGCCATCGTTTCCTCATCCTTCACAGTGCTGACCCCGCTTCACAGAGTTATTGAAGGTCATCGTTTCCTTATCCTTCACAATGCTGACCCCCGCTTCAGAGTAATTGAAGGACATCGTTTCCTCATCCTTCACAGTGCTGACCCCGCTTCAGAGTTATTGAAGGCCATCGTTTCCTCATCCTTCACAGTGCTGACCCCGCTTCAGAGTTATTGAAGGCCATCGTTTCCTCATCCTTCACAGTGCTGACCCCGCTTCAGAGTTATTGAAGGCCATCGTTTCCTCATCCTTCACAGTGCTGACCCCGCTTCAGAGTTATTGAAGGCCATCGTTTCCTCATAATTCACAGTGCTGACCCCGCTTCAGAGTTATTGAAGGCCATCGTTTCCTCATCCTTCACAGTGCTGACCCCGCTTCAGAGTTATTGAAGGCCATCGTTTCCTCATCCTTCACAGTGCTGACCCCCGCTTCACAGAGTTATTGAAGGCCATCGTTTCCTCATCCTTCACAGTGCTGACCCCGCTTCAGAGTTATTGAAGGCCATCGTTTCCTCATCCTTCACAGTGCTGACCCCCGCTTCAGAGTTATTGAAGGCCATCGTTTCCTCATCCTTCACAGTGCTGACCCCGCTTCAGAGTTATTGAAGGCCATCGTTTCCTTATCCTTCACAGTGCTGATCCCCGCTTCACAGAGTTATTGAAGGCCATCGTTTCCTCATCCTTCACAGTGCTGACCCCCGCCTCACAGAGTTATTGAAGCTAGCCTTTTGTGAACCAGGCTATTAGGGTTGGACAAAAAGTCATTGATGTTCTAGCTGATAAAAATGCCAATGCATTCTCTACATACTGTGGGCTTTCTGTGTGGTCAAAGCTTCTGAAGCGTCCCCTTTAACCGGGACAGAATGCCTGGAATGGAAGCGGAAGAGTGGGGTGCAGCAATAGATTGGAATGTTACAGCAGAATGTGACCCAGTTGGAACTTTACTCATTTAAACTGCTGCCAGCTGAGCCCATGAATCATAACTGGGAAGAAAGTTAACATGAGTCAGAGCAGGACCCACTCTCTCTAGAAAGCAAGGGAGTTTCCTGTATTACAGTACAGCAGCACCCACACCTTTCACAGCCACTCCAAGAGCAGGCTTCAAGAGTGTTGGAGCTGTGATCCAAGGACAGTAAACATATTGCCTGTTTTTTTTTTTTTTTTTTTTAAGGTAGCCTTCAAGGATCATAAATCTATAACAGTCTTTGACTTCATTTTCCAGACTGTGCTGTAGCATGTCATAGTTGAGTTGACTCCTGCTATTAATAGCAGTAATTAAAGTTTAAAATAACCTACTGCTTCATTTACTAAGCCACTGGATGTGCCTTACAGTTTCATGATGGAGCCCATTTTTGAGAAAGCTAGCCTCCATTGCTTCTGGTTTTGCAAGAAGGCAGGGACAACGACTGTATTTGTGTGTAATAGGATCTTACTGGGAACTCCTTTGATAGGAGTGAATGCACAGAGTACTTGAAAGTGTGTTGAGGCTGTGTATTTCGTTTTGGTGGTAGAGGGGGAGTTGCAGTGACTATCCTGCTGCTCCTCTTGTTCTAGAGCTGCACTGATACTATGGGTTCAAAGTCTGGCATTGTAGGTCTCTTCAGAACATTCACGTCATTTAAACCAGGGGGTCCAATCCCGGTCCTGGAGGGCCATTCCGCTCCCGGTTTAGCAGGTAAAATGAGATCATGAACTACTTCGGGGTCTGAATGCAGGTTTAATTGGGTCAATGAAATCATTTAGAACAGAGTTGAAACAAAGACCAGGACTGGAATGGCCAACTTTAACCACCCCGCCTCCCCCCCTGCCCCCTGCCCCGCACTAAATGATACGTGCTATCAAACAGTACCTGCTCTGATCATAAGGAAAGAGGGTCATCATAACTGCTGGGACAAACATCGTTTTATTATGTTCAAAATGATCTTGCAAAATTTGACTGAATATTCAGATAATCCTTAATTGTAATTTGTACCATATTGAAGTAAAATAATCTCTTAGTAAAATAACCTGGTATCCTGAATTACCAGTGTATCAGGGTGGAGACTGGGCGCGAGCTTGAGACCCACACACCGTGAACGAGCGTCTTAACCACGATGGGAAAGAGCTGGGCTCGTCTGCATTTGTGGTTCTTGAGCTTTCAAGCTCATCTCGTCACTGACGAGACAGAATCTGTAACAGCAGTGTATCACACAGCACTGCCCGCTACACCTCTATCAAACAGAATCCACAATGACAGTGTATCACACAGCACTGTCCGCTACACCTCTATCAAACAGAATCCACAATGACAGTGTATCACACAGCTCTGCCCGCTACACCTCTATCAAACAGAATCCACAATGACAGTGTATCACACAGCACTGCCCGCTACACCTCTATCAAACAGAATCCACAATGACAGTGTATCACACAGCACTGTCCGCTACACCTCTATCAAACAGAATCCACAATGACAGTGTATCACACAGCTCTGCCCGCTACACCTCTATCAAACAGAATCCACAATGACAGTGTATCACACAGCACTGCCCGCTACACCTCTATCAAACAGAATCCACAATGACAGTGTATCACACAGCACTGCCCGCTACACCTCTATCAAACAGAATCCACAATGACAGTGTATCACACAGCACTGCCCGCTACACCTTTATCAAATAGAATCCACAATGACAGTGTATCACACAGCACTGCCCGCTACACCTCTATCAAACAGAATCCACAATGACAGTGTATCACACAGCACTGCCCGCTGCACCTCTATCAAACAGAATCCACAATGACAGTGTATCACACAGCACTGCCCGCTACACCTCTATCAAACAGAATCCACAATGACAGTGTATCACACAGCACTGCCCGCTACACCTCTATCAAACAGAATCCACAATGACAGTGTATCACACAGCACTGCCCGCTACACCTCTATCAAACAGAATCCACAATGACAGTGTATCACACAGCACTGCCCGCTACACCTCTATCAAACAGAATCCACAATGACAGTGTATCACACAGCACTGCCCGCTACACCTCTATCAAACAGAATCCACAATGACAGTGTATCACACAACACTGCCCGCTACACCTCTATCAAACAGAATCCACAATGACAGTGTATCACACAGCACTGCCCGCTACACCTCTATCAAACAGAATCCACAATGACAGTGTATCACACAACACTGCCTGCTGCACTCTTCCCCCTTGTAACCTTGTGTTGGAAAACATGGAAAGATGAATTAATGCAATATAAGATGCAAGTATTTACAGTTTTGTACACTATTAGTTTTGCAGAAAAAAGTGGCAGAGAAGGTATGAGAAACTGATAAGTGCAAGATTGCATAAAATAGTACTGACGGCAGAAATTGGCCGAACCCACAAGTCTGTGCATAGTGCCAACAGAGGCAGTTTAGCAGCTGAAGCAACCACAATCACCCAATGCTGGAGGGACCAATATGCCTAAGATAGCATAGTTTAGGCATAGTGTGAGAACACAAAAGAACAAAAGGACAAGTACAAAACATAAACACAGTCAAGCTAGAACCAGTTTACTTTCTGCAATAGCAACCTTTAGGTCCCTTTAGCACACAGCACGTCATTCTCTTTGTACATGCAACCCTTCGCAGGTGTTGTCCTGTGGTGATTGGGCCTACAAAGAAACATGGGAGGGTAAAAACCCGGGTGCAAATGGGTATTAAAGAGCTTTTTTAGTCTGCATGAATGATTCTCTGCATATATTGAATAAACAAAACTAATATCTGAAGAAAAGGACACTGTGCATTTCTTTGCATCTAGGTCACATCAAGAAACAACTACTCACTACTTTCGAGAACTAACTTCTAACTTCTAACTTCAACTTCACTCAGCGATCGGCTGCAGCCAATTTCTGAGACCCGAGCCACGGCACCAGTGTGACAGGGCGTAGGCTGGGTGAGAACCGCAATGGAAAAGAGCTTGCTGTCTGTGCACGGGGTCACAGGTTCAGTGTGACAGGGCGTAGGCTGGGTGAGAACCGCAATGGAAAAGAGCTTGCTGTCGGTTCACGGGGTCACAGGTTCAGTGTGACAGGGCGTAGGCTGGGTGAGAACCGCAATGGAAAAGAGCTTGCTGTCTGTGCACAGGGTCACAGGTTCAGTGTGACAGGGCGTAGGCTGGGTGAGAACCGCAATGGAAAAGAGCTTGCTGTCGGTTCACGGGGTCACAGGTTCAGTGTGACAGGGCGTAGGCTGGGTGAGAACCGCAATGGAAAAGAGCTTGCTGTCGGTTCACGGGGTCACCGGTTTGAGCCCAACCTCCGCCCTGTTGCACCTATTATAAAAGAAGGAGAGAAACACTACAGTACAATGTGCGTTTTGTATTTAAAATGTCATTTATGCATCGGTTTTCTTTGCATAGTTATCTTTTTGATACATTCATTTATAAACTCAGTTTGATGAACAAATACGAACATGGCCATTTTTAACACTGCATACTTTTTCAAGCATTAGCAGTGATGTTTTATCAGTGACTGAATACAACTCCTACAAAAAATACTTTAGATTAGATTGCCATTACTCTTACTCTTCTTAGGTTTAAATGTTGCATTTACAATTAGTGTACCCATTATGGGATAAGTCTCCTGAAGCCCTGTCACATTGTCAGTGCCTCTTCTTGAAGTCACCAGGCTAGAAGTGTGAGGTGTTCTGTGGGTTGGGCCGCTGTAGCGTGTCTGTTGCTTGTCACAGTATGTTTCACACACATCTGTGGGCTCGATCTGTAATGACCTGCATGATTTTCAGACTGGGGGATTTTCACTTTTTACTTGCTGGATGTTACATTTTTTGGGGGTAGCGATACATTTTTCTGGGTATGCAAACAGGTAACCAGTCTTGCAGGGAAAGCTGTTTTGTTGCACCTGGGTTTAACGTGTGCGTGCGCCTGCCCAGTGACGGCAGTGCAGGGGGTTGTTTGAGGCAGCCCAGCATGTTTCAAGGAGAGAGAATGTACATTCTTCTTGGTATGTCGGCTTCACTCTTCAGCTTGCAGCCATTCAAACTGAAATGCTTGATTTGGATCTCAATTAATTTAAGCTTGGAAGCAGAAGTTGGCGAGGGAACAAAGGCTGCAAAAAGCAGCAGCTGAAGGTCTGGAAAAGAAAGACTGGCTTAGTGGTTACAGATGAGCACAAGGAGTTAGGAAATCTTCAAAATCTGTGCAACCACTTGCTTGTTTTGTGACCCGAAAAGCATTTTGCGTCGCTATGCGCCCTCGCAAATGATATGTGCAGTACAGGAACCCTCCAGAAAAGGACATCTAATGAGGCTGTGAACTTGTTGTAACCTTTGCCTTCTGTGTCTTAGCTGTTAATGCTTATTTTGCTTCACAGCACAGTAGCTTCTTTGGATGATTCACTTTAGAATTACTTTCTTGTGTCCCTGGGGAGGCCAACATTCCTTCAGTAGATGGATAAGCAATACAAGTTTGCTTGTGTTCAATATCTAACGGGGGGGGGGTATGGCTGTGGTACAGTGGTTAAAGAAAAGGGCTTGTAACCAGGAGGTCCCCGGTTCAAATCCCGGCTCACTCACTGACTCCCTGTGTGACCCTGAGCAAGTCACTTAACCTCCTTGTGCTCCGTCTTTCAGGTGAGACATTGCTGTAAGTGACTCCGCAGCTGATGCATAGTTCACACACCCTAGTCTCTGTAAGTTGCCTTGGATAAAGCGTCTGATAAATAAACTACTACTACTACTACTACTAATGGTGGAGATTCATTTGCTTGAATTTGTTTTTTGATGAAACTTGGACAAAGTTTTTGAGAGTTCTGGCTTGCAGTTGCTTGGGCAATGTAGAACTATATCTATAAGCAGTTCTTCGAGTCATGCTAGATCTGTAGCAAGCAAACAAAGCTGTCTGAATTGACTTTGCTACTGTACTGTCTTTGCAGACTCGGAGGGGCCGTCAGGGATGCCAAAGTGGGGACCACAGTGTTGGATGAATGTGCATGGAGTCCCTTCATGTATTATTTATGTTGCATAGCACAAGGGTAGCTCTTTCTTCTAGTAACACTTATTACCCTGAATAAGCAGATTACCACAGCCTTGTTTCTTTAACACTTAAACAAACGTGGCCATGCAAACACTTCCATGCTGCTTTCTCTCGCAGTTTAAATCGGCATGGAGCAGTATTCGCTTCTCACAATGGCATCAGTTATTTTAATTCTAGAACAGTGAGGATTATATATATATAAAAATGAACGGATAAAATAAATGTTGGTGTGCATAATTGCAGATGAGCAATTCATATTGCAATGGAGTGGAAACTCCTCTGGGAAACCTGATGACCTTTGATTAGTGACCACCATATTGTGGTCAGTTATCTTTTTGCTTTTCCGATGATAAAGACCTAGCAGCTTTAAGGTATTGCTTTGTAATCCGTAAATACTGTAGCAGTGTTCTTGGAAGTTTGGAACCACTGTAGTGGAAAGCAAATGCTCTATTACCTCTTTTTAAAATGTTTTTATTTTGGGCTCCCGAGTGGCGCATCCAGTAAAGGCGCTCCGCGCGGAGTGCAGGATGTGCCCTATAGCCTGGAGATCGCAGGTTCGAATCCAGGCTATGTCACAGCCGACCGTGACCGGGAGTTCCTGGGGGGCGGCGCACAATTGGCTGAGCGCTGCTCGGGTAGGGAGGGCTTAGGTCGGCAGGGGAATCCACGGCTCACCGCGCATCAGCGACCCCTGTGGCCAATAGGGCGCCTGTGGTTCTGCAGTGGAGCTGCCAGATCTGTGTTGTCCTCCGGCTCTATAGGTCTGGTGGCATTGCTGTGGATCTGCAGTGCGAAAAATGACGGCTTGGCAGGAGCACGTTTCGGAGGACGCGTGTTCCAGCCTCCGTTTCCCGAGTCGGTGGGGGGGTTGTGAGCGGTGAGCCGGGGATACAGATAATAATTGGACATGCTAAATTGGGGTGAAAACCGGGGTAAAATAATTGGCGACGACTAAATTAAAAAAAATAAATAAATAAATAAAAAATAAAATGTTTTTATTTTTAAGAACTACCCAACACTTGTGACACTTACTTGGCTGTAGCTGCTGCTGGCAATTCAAAACACAGTATGGGGCAAAGAATCCACTTAAACACTGAACAAAGAAACACTGTGCTGAAGACAACATGCCTGTTTGACTGTGATACAATCCAATTACTGTGCTGAAGACTATATGCCTGTTTGACTGTAATACAATCCAATTACTGTGCTGAAGACTATATGCCTGTTTGACTGTAATACAATCCAATTACTGTGCTGAAGACTATATGCCTGTTTGACTGTAATACAATCCAATTACTGTGCTGAAGACAACATGCCTGTTTGACTGATACAAATCCAATTACACAAATCATTATTTTTTGAACTCGAGAGTCTGTGGTGAAAAATAATCTGAGTGGCCAGCTGAGGATCTCATCTGCTTATGATGCTGTGGATCCTGGAGCAAGCTGAGGCTTGAGCTACTGCACAGCAGTGTTTATAATGCACTGCACAAGCTGTGATCTGAGCTACTGCACAGCAGTGTTTATAATGCACTGCACAAGCTGAGACCTGAGCTACTGCACAGCAGTGTTTATAATGCACTGCACAAGCTGAGACCTGAGCTACTGCACAGCAGTGTTTATAATGCACTGCACAAGCTGAGACCTGAGCTACTGCACAGCAGTGTTTATAATGCACTGCACAAGCTGAGACCTGAGCTACTGCACAGCAGTGTTTATAATGCACTGCACAAGCTGAGAGCTGAGCTACTGCACAGCAGTGTTTATAATGCACTGCACAAGCTGAGACCTGAGCTACTGCACAGCAGTGTTTATAATGCACTGCACAAGCTGAGAGCTGAGCTACTGCACAGCAGTGTTTATAATGCACTGCACAAGCTGAGACCTGAGCTACTGCACACCAGTGTTTATAATGCACTGCACAAGCTGAGAGCTGAGCTACTGCACAGCAGTGTTTATAATGCACTGCACAAGCTGAGACCTGAGCTACTGCACAGCAGTGTTTATAATGCACTGCACAAGCTGAGAGCTGAGCTACTGCACAGCAGTGTTTATAATGCACTGCACAAGCTGAGAGCTGAGCTACTGCACAGCAGTGTTTATAATGCACTGCACAAGCTGAGACCTGAGCTACTGCACAGCAGTGTTTATAATGCACTGCACAAGCTGAGACCTGAGCTACTGCACAGCAGTGTTTATAATGCACTGCACAAGCTGAGACCTGAGCTACTGCACAGCAGTGTTTATAATGCACTGCACAAGCTGAGAGCTGAGCTACTGCACAGCAGTGTTTATAATGCACTGCACAAGCTGAGAGCTGAGCTACTGCACAGCAGTGTTTATAATGCACTGCACAAGCTGAGACCTGAGCTACTGCACAGCAGTGTTTATAATGCACTGCACAAGCTGAGACCTGAGCTACTGCACAGCAGTGTTTATAATGCACTGCACAAGCTGAGACCTGAGCTACTGCACAGCAGTGTTTATAATGCACTGCACAAGCTGAGAGCTGAGCTACTGCACAGCAGTGTTTATAATGCACTGCACAAGCTGAGACCTGAGCTACTGCACAGCAGTGTTTATAATGCACTGCACAAGCTGAGACCTGAGCTACTGCACAGCAGTGTTTATAATGCACTGCACAAGCTGAGACCTGAGCTACTGCACAGCAGTGTTTATAATGCACTGCACAAGCTGCTTGAACTGTATTGGGTGCAATTAACAGTGATATTTTGTATGATCTACATTTACCGACTGTTTTGTTTTTCATAACCGCAATACAGATACACTAACTATGCATCTGCAATATTTGTAGTTCTGTATGATTCTTTATTGTTTGTTCTTACGTCGCTATGAAATCAGGTCAGGAATAATAATAGATTGCACTTTGAACTGAAACCCATGCAGGTGGTGAAACATTCTGACCAATAAGAGCTCAGTTCAATTAGTCACGTTACTCTCCTGTGCCTAACTGTTTTGTGGCAGCTAGGCTTGTGTCACACTTATTCCACATAAATCACACACGTTTAAATGTCTTCACATTATAGCACAAATATCACCGTTAATTTTAGAATACTTTGCCTCTGTCCTGTCAAATATATTCATTGTTTTATTCTGTTGTCCGAGCAACAATCCCAACTTCCTGTTGCTGTTGTCTGTGCCTGTTTGACATGAGCTTCTCAGAGTGGCATTAAATTACTTACATTGAAGTCACTCTTTGTTAGTTAATTAAATTGGCTTCAAATAAAATCGGCTGAACAATCACAGCAATTGTGATTATGCGAATTGGAATTGGAATTGGAATTGGAATTGGAATAGAAAAGCAGGAATTGACGAGACCCTTCATAACAGGAATGGCAGCTGTTCAATAGAGTTTGATCACAGTAGCTTCTCTCCCTGTCTAGTACATTTACAGGATCAATGGCTCTACGCTCCTCTACTTTCCAGATGGTTGTACAGAAAGACATTGCGGTTGCACAGCATTTCATTTACACTGTATTGTCTGCCTGGGCCCAGTTAAACAGAATAATAAAGATATGCAAATGCAAGCTGAACAGTATCCTTGAAACCCCCCATTGTTTCCTCATCTCGCTACACCCTCCTGAATAGACACAGGGTGACCTGCCTTGTCCACAATTTGAATGCAAAACCACACACATTACATTAACCCCCGGCATTGTTCTACAAAAAAAAAAAAAGGTTTGTCTGTTTTCCATGCTAGAACACGAGTCCCGCTGAAATGACAGATCCATCAGACTGGAAAAGAACTGCATCTATTAATTATTAATACCTCGTGGCACCCCAGCGGTAAGGGACCGGCCCACCTGTGGGTGTGATGTCTGTCAAACAGCTGTGCTTTCGTTCTTAATGCTCTGGTCAGGGGAGAGCTCTCTGTTAAAGCAGGACAGCCCTTGTATCATGATTTCAAAGGGTCTGTGTGTGAAATGCTAGTAAAGCATGCATGCCTGTAAGCATTCCCTAATTGTGCAGTGCATTGCAGTTACTGTACTGAGCACATATCAAAGAGTGTTTACTCGAGACCACTTCAATAAAAGCATGGAAACTAATAAGCAGCTATTGTAATATTTCAAATAACAACAAACTCTTTAAAGGTGTTTAAAAACATGATGATTTTCTTTGGGATTGTAAATCCGATCCTCCTGCGATTTAAAAAGACACAGTACAGTTTTAATAAATAAAGGTCACAAAGAGTTTGTTGGCAGCCTAGTGTAGCCAGTAGCCTGTCATCAAGCCCCTGGATGACTGATTTGGTTAGAGTCCCAATCGGAAGCATCATTTAATGAATTAAAAACCATGACCTTTAAACAGAGGAATGCAAAGCACTTGTCATGTATTAAGAGAAGGCAGTCAGTGTGCCCCCCGTGCAGACTGTATCCTCCATCACTCAACAGACTGTTCATCTCCTTGTGCGTGTGTTTCTTTCACAAGCTGTGTGTAAATTCCTTCCTGGCCCAGGCATGCACTACCCCTCAGGTATTCCGATCCCTTTGACAGCTTCCCAGCAGTTCAATCTCCAGGACTCTGTTACACCGAGCTACTATGCAGGTCTATTTAATTGCTTGACTGTTCAGTAATGAGTAATCATGACTTTCTAATGTGACTGTAAAGGTAGTTTTCTTCAAATATCCTGCATTTGTTATTCTGATCCATGAGTTGCAACAATCGCCCTCACATGCAATTAATACCGTACCCAATAAACCAAGAGCACAGTAATTGATAACAGTAACAATTACAGCAGCAGAAGAGCCATGGTCTGCAGTATGGCAGTCTACCTTGTGAGACGAGTGAAATGAGTCTGTCGATGGCCGTTCTCATCACATGAGAGCCCCAGGATTTGAGTCTGCTCAGCAGAGTGGCCACGCAGTCGGGGTTGAAAAGCCTTCTTTAATGAAAACCAGACTGACGTGTTTGTTTCATTACCTCACCTCACCTATCTTTAATAAAGCATTCCATTCAGAAGCACGTTCAGTAAAAGAAAATGAAACCTGTCATTTCAAGATAGTGATGCCGTGGCTTTCCAGTCATTGAAGACGAAAGTCAAATCCAATTATGAACTTTACTCCAGGTAGTCATCAGTATAATATATATGCCCAGCGTTTCGGTATGTTTAGCATACCTGTGTCCAGGGAAAGTGTGTTTGAAAACAAACATTGGAGGTATTTATAGGTTTATGATGCCATGGTAACCACACATTTATTTCTCATATATATGAACCACTGTATTTTGTTCCCCTCATGGCAATACAATCAAGACTGAAACAGTTTTTGGAGAAGCAATAAGGAAAACCCTAAATCACTGTGTGTACAGCTGTTGTATTGTTGGCTCGCTGTACAGAAGCGGTCTCTTCAATAGTAATATTCTTTTTTTTCTGAACAATTCTATTTAAAGCTGTAAGGTAACTGTGAACATTGTTAAAGACTGATCACATATTGAAAAGGTCTGCTGGAATATGTTATCATTGGCTTCTTAGCTGCTTTTTCACTTGTTGGCTTGTTAAAATACAGCTGTATCGCTCTTCTCGCTCGCATTGGGGGTGGGGGTGGGAGTGCTGAATTAAATGAATTCTCCGATGCCCAGTTTAAAACACTGACACCTGACTCCTCCCCAGCATCTCTTTATGGACAAATTGGATGTGTTCAGAGAGACTGAGTAATAAAACACTGACTGTACTGCTGGAACACCACTTCATATCATTATCCATACGAAAATGTTCAGTAAAATAAATAACGAAGACTAAACAAATACCTGATACTATCACACTAATCAGCTGGTGTTCCAACCCCAGGAAGTCATGTCTGTGCCATGTGTGTTTCAGTCGAGGAGCCTTTCCTTACAGCTCATCCTGAATGCAAACAAGATCTGCCTCCTGATAAAGGCACACAGTGCACTGCACAGAACACTAGCCGTGGATGAATGCAAACTGAAATCAAGGAGTCGTGCTTCAGTGTAAAATGATCCACGATTTGGGGGCACCTTGACTTCTTAATTCCATATACCTGCCAGCATGAATTGGTGGCGAGAGTGGTTCCAGGAATAGTTTTATTGTGATGGCAGCCTGGACTCTAGGCATGCAGTACAGTACATATACATTCTCCAGCCTGGACTCTAGGCATGCAGTACAGTACATATACATTCTCCAGCCTGGACTCTAGGCATGCAGTACAGTACATATACATTCTCCAGGCTGGACTCTAGACATGCAGTACAGTACATATACATTCTCCAGCCTGGACTCTAGGCATGCAGTACAGTACATATACATTCTCCAGACTGGACTCTAGACATGCAGTACAGTACATATACATTCTCCAGCCATCCCCGGGGATGACAATAGTGTCATCAGTAATGCTGAGTCTATGAGGCGTCTATTCGACAGGAAAAGAAGCTTGTAAATTAGGCTATTCCTCTGACAAACTTTCCAGGTCCGCTTTGCTTCCTGTATGTTGTTTGAGGCCACGTTGCACACTAACATGGTTCATGTTGAAACTTGTATCGGCATCGGGTGTGGTCATCTGTGTGAAATACAAGAATGCACTGGGACTGTACAGCTCACCCTCTTAATAACTGACCTCCACTACCCCTGCAAACCACAAAGATCAAAAGAAGACTTTTTCTTTTCAGCAGAGTGCACATGTATTAGAACATCCCATTGCTTCTGTAGTTCAGCAGTGTGCACATGTATTAGAACATCCCATTGCTTCTGTAGTTCAGCAGTGTGCACATGTATTAGAACACCCCATTGCTTCTGTAGTTCTGATTTGTTGTGCAGAACTGAAACTCTTGGAAATTGTCAAAATAGGCAAATTAGTGATGGTCTCATTTAAATAATGGATTTAATAGGCCACACATGCAATTTATTTAAAATAGTAAGAGAAAAGGAACACACAGCCACAAATGGTAAAGTGCATGAGACTTTTCAGAATTTGTTTAAGATGCCTAATTAAAGCACAAAGTGGTCTAACATTTTCACACAAGTGCCTATAGTTTCTATATCGCTGATTACTGAGCGGAAATGTAAACTCTCACACCCTGAGGTTTTCAGCAGGGATTATTGTTCCTGTTAGATTATTGTTCATGTTCGTGGTGTGCTCTCAATCCTTTCAGCAGGGATTATTGTTCATGTTCGTGGTGTGCTCTCTACCCTTTCAGCAGGGATTATTGTTCCTGTTAGATTATTGTTCATGTTCGTGGTGTGCTCTCTACCCTTTCAGCAGGGATTATTGTTCCTGTTAGATTATTGTTCATGTTCGTGGTGTGCTCTCAATCCTTTCAGCAGGGATTATTGTTCATGTTCGTGGTGTGCTCTCAATCCTTTCAGCAGGGATTATTGTTCATGTTCGTGGTGTGCTCTCTACCCTTTCAGCAGGGATTATTGTTCCTGTTAGATTATTGTTCATGTTCGTGGTGTGCTCTCAATCCTTTCAGCAGGGATTATTGTTCCTGTTAGATTATTGTTCATGTTCGTGGTGTGCTCTCAATCCTTTCAGCAGGGATTATTGTTCCTGTTAGATTATTGTTCATGTTCGTGGTGTGCTCTCTACCCTTTCAGCAGGGATTATTGTTCATGTTCGTGGTGTGCTCTCAATCCTTTCAGCAGGGATTATTGTTCCTGTTAGATTATTGTTCATGTTCGTGGTGTGCTCTCTACCCTTTCAGCAGGGATTATTGTTCCTGTTAGATTATTGTTCATGTTCGTGGTGTGCTCTCTACCCTTTCAGCAGGGATTATTGTTCATGTTCGTGGTGTGCTCTCTACCCTTTCAGCAGGGATTATTGTTCATGTTCGTGGTGTGCTCTCTACCCTTTCAGCAGGGATTATTGTTCATGTTCGTGGTGTGCTCTCTACCCTTTCAGCAGGGATTATTGTTCATGTTCGTGGTGTGCTCTCAATCCTTTCAGCAGGGATTATTGTTCATGTTCGTGGTGTGCTCTCTACCCTTTCAGCAGGGATTATTGTTCATGTTCGTGGTGTGCTCTCTACCCTTTTAGCAGGGATTATTGTTCATGTTTGTGTTGTGCTCTCTACCCTTTCCGTGCCCAGGGGCCTTGAAACCGGTGCACTGGTACTTTTGCTATGAATAACAGTTCTTTCTCTTTACAAAAAAAAAAAATCAATTGCAGTAAAGAAAGATTTGAGATTTGAGATTGGCAGCTGGCACTACAGTGCATGTCCTGCATTTTTTTTTTTTTAATGAATGTGCTTTTGTGAGTCGAGGGATGAATTTAAATATTGTAGATTCTCCCTGACCTTTTCAGGCAGTACTTGATAGGCTGTTATTTATCTAAATGCTAGACATTTCTGTTAGTCAGGCTGTCCGTTACCCCAAAGAATTTAAATTGTATTATTATTATTATTATTATTATTATTATTATTATTATTATTATTATTATTATTATTATTATATAGTTTTGTATAAATCATCTGACGACTTGTTCTTTTTTCCAGGTTTTCCTGTGTTTTAGTGTTATTAGTTACACCTAAGACTATAAACACTGATGGGTTGTCTGGCGTTGTGTGTGTGTTATCTTTAAAATGCTGACCTAGCTCTCTCTCTCTCTCTCTCTCTCTCTACAGAAAGAAATCCAGGCTATGAGTCAGTGCCACCACCCCAACATCGTGTCCTACTACACCTCGTTTGTGGTGAAGGATGAGCTGTGGCTTGTGATGAAATTGCTCAGCGGAGGTAAGTTGATAGCCCTTCTATTTCAGTTACTGCTCAGGCTCTCCCTAATCAGTCAGGACTCCAGAAAACCTTTTTATTATCTGTGTGTGTGTGTGTGTATGTATGTACAGTGCCTTGCGAAAGTATTCGGCCCCCTTGAACTTTGCGACCTTTTGCCACATTTCAGGCTTCAAACATAAAGATATGAAACTGTAATTTTTTGTGAAGAATCAACAACAAGTGGGACACAATCATGAAGTGGAACGAAATTTATTGGATATTTCAAACTTTTTTAACAAATAAAAAACTGAAAAATTGGGCGTGCAAAATTATTCAGCCCCTTTACTTTCAGTGCAGCAAACTCTCTCCAGAAGTTCAGTGAGGATCTCTGAATGATCCAATGTTGACCTAAATGACTAATGATGATAAATAGAATCCACCTGTGTGTAATCAAGTCTCCGTATAAATGCACCTGCACTGTGATAGTCTCAGAGGTCCGTTTAAAGTGCAGAGAGCATCATGAAGAACAAGGAACACACCAGGCAGGTCCGAGATACTGTTGTGGAGAAGTTTAAAGCCGGATTTGGATACAAAAAGATTTCCCAAGCTTTAAACATCCCAAGGAGCACTGTGCAAGCGATAATATTGAAATGGAAGGAGTATCAGACCACTGCAAATCTACCAAGACCTGGCCGTCCCTCTAAACTTTCAGCTCATACAAGGAGAAGACTGATCAGAGATGCAGCCAAGAGGCCCATGATCACTCTGGATGAACTGCAGAGATCTACAGCTGAGGTGGGAGACTCTGTCCATAGGACAACAATCAGTCGTATACTGCACAAATCTGGCCTTTATGGAAGAGTGGCAAGAAGAAAGCCATTTCTTAAAGATATCCATAAAAAGTGTCGTTTACAGTTTGCCACAAGCCACCTGGGAGACACACCAAACATGTGGAAGAAGGTGCTCTGGTCAGATGAAACCAAAATCGAACTTTTTGGCAACAATGCAAAACGTTATGTTTGGCGTAAAAGCAACACAGCTCATCACCCTGAACACACCATCCCCACTGTCAAACATGGTGGTGGCAGCATCATGGTTTGAGCCAAATACAGGACCATTCTGGAAGAAAACCTGATGGAGTCTGCAAAAGACCTGAGACTGGGACGGAGATTTGTCTTCCAACAAGACAATGATCCAAAACATAAAGCAAAATCTACAATGGAATGGTTCACAAATAAACATATCCAGGTGTTAGAATGGCCAAGTCAAAGTCCAGACCTGAATCCAATCGAGAATCTGTGGAAAGAACTGAAAACTGCTGTTCACAAATGCTCTCCATCCAACCTCACTGAGCTCGAGCTGTTTTGCAAGGAGGAATGGGCAAAAATTTCAGTCTCTCGATGTGCAAAACTGATAGAGACATACCCCAAGCGATTTACAGCTGTAATCGCAGCAAAAGGTGGCGCTACAAAGTATTAACTTAAGGGGGCTGAATAATTTTGCACGCCCAATTTTTCAGTTTTTTATTTGTTAAAAAAGTTTGAAATATCCAATAAATTTCGTTCCACTTCATGATTGTGTCCCACTTGTTGTTGATTCTTCACAAAAAATTACAGTTTCATATTTTTATGTTTGAAGCCTGAAATGTGGCAAAAGGTCGCAAAGTTCAAGGGGGCCGAATACTTTCGCAAGGCACTGTATATATATCTCTAGCTCCTGCTTCTGTTGATATGGATTCCTGCACTGGTGCCAGTCTCAACCTCAGACTCACTGGTCCAGTATAGTGTGGGGGTTCCCAAACTGGCTGGGGACTGGCTGGGGGCTGGGGACCCTGGGGGTGCTGTGAGATGGGTTCAGGGGGGCCGAAGCACCTGCAAAAATTCTCTCTCCCCAAACGACCCTGAAAAAGCCATGTATCCCTAGACTGGAGAATCAATTCATTTATATGAACGACCCTGAAAAAGCAATGCATCTCTAGACTGGAGGATCAATTCATTTATATGAACGACCCTGAAAAAGCAATGCATCCCTAGACTGGAGGATCAATTCATTTATATGAACGACCCTGACAAAGCAATGCATCCCTAGACTGGAGGATCAATTCATTTATGTGAACGACCCTGACAAAGCAATGCATCCCTAGACTGGAGGATCAATTCATTTATATGAACGACCCTGACAAAGCAATGCATCCCTAGACTGGAGGATCAATTCATTTATATGAACGACCCTGACAAAGCAATGCATCCCTAGACTGGAGTATCAATTCATTTATGTGAACGACCCTGACAAAGCAATGCATCCCTAGACTGGAGGATCAATTCATTTATATGAACGACCCTGACAAAGCAATGCATCCCTAGACTGGAGAATCAATTCATTTATATGAACGACCCTGACAAAGCAATGCATCCCTAGACTGGAGTATCAATTCATTTATGTGAACGACCCTGACAAAGCAATGCATCCCTAGACTGGAGGATCAATTCATTTATATGAACGACCCTGACAAAGCAATGCATCCCTAGACTGGAGAATCAATTCATTTATATGAACGACCCTGACAAAGCAATGCATCCCTAGACTGGAGGATCAATTCATTTATATGAACGACCCTGACAAAGCAATGCATCCCTAGACTGGAGTATCAATTCATTTATATGAACGACCCTGACAAAGCAATGCATCCCCAGACTGGAGGATCAATTCATTTATATGAACGACCCTGACAAAGCAATGCATCCCCAGACTGGAGGATCTTTCGAATGTAACTTTGATTCAGCTTTTACCCACGCTAACAGTATGTACCATTATACCCTTACCTTTGGCTTGGGATACCTAACTGTGAACCACAGTCAATTACAGTATGTTCTCATAAACCGACCCTCCTGCTCACCCATCTGACTCAACACCTTTCCATTTAAACCCTGAGCCTGGAAGTTTTCTCTCATGTCTTTTTTTTGTTTGCGAGTATAGAATTAAAATGGATTGCGGTTTCCAGCTGGGGAGCAGGCTTGTCCAGTCTTGCTGAGAATGTGCTGTTCAGCACAGTCGTTTCACACACTGAACAGTTACTTACTGGCACTCTGCTGCAGGGCCTGAGGGGACACCCCAATGTGATGCCCCTATGGCATTTCTGGCACTGGTTCAGTTCCAGCTCAGACTTAACAATTAAAAAATGGGAAGAAGAGAAGTATGCAGATTTTGCAGCTCCCGCGGAATTCCACAGTCAACAGATTCTGCAGATACATTGTCATCGTAATTATCAGAAGAAGACTGCTGAAGTGACATGAAATATATAACTTAGTTGTCTGGTTCTAGTTTTGTTAAACACACTTGACATGTATTATCTGCAGCCACGCAATGTGAGTTTCAGTATTACTAGAGCCTGTCCCAAGCACTTGGTATGCACACAACAGCACATCTGCATAAAGGGTCCAGCCATATCCCTTCAGCCCCCGTGTGTAGAATTGTACCATGTTAAGCTTCCTATCTATGCGTCTGTTCTATAATGCACAGTGTTTGTTTCAAAGTTATGGCAGGGCAAGTTCTAGAACTCTTTAGAGTTCAAACAAACTGTTTGAAAATGTCAACAAATATAAATAAAAAATCGTGACCGACAGGGATCTACAGTATCAACAAATATAAATAAATACAAATAACAGCGTGGCAATGAACATGAACTGTTTCAGAGTCTCCTTGTGTTTGTAAGCCCTGGATATATCAATGAACATGAACTGTTTCAGAGTCTCCTTGTGTTTGTAAGCCCTGGATATATCAATGAACATGAACTGTTTCAGAGTCTCCTTGTGTTTGTAAGCCCTGGATATATCAATGAACATGAACTGTTTCAGAGTCTCCTTGTGTTTGTAAGCCCTGGATATATCAATGAACATGAACTGTTTTTAAACATTTCAATCAAGAACATGTTCCTCGCTTTCTAACTTAAAAAATGTGTTCCACCAGGTTTTTAGAAGTGGGTGTGGGTGTGGGTGTGGTGCGTGCGTGCGTGTGTGCGTGTGTGCGTGCGTGCGCGCGCGCTCCACACTGTAACACACCCATAACATGGAATGGGCCAGAAATGCTCTGGAGTTTTTTGGATGAGAAACTTTGAATTCCTGCTACACCTAATCCGGGCAGTACAGTAAGCTTGCTGAATTTAGTCTGCAGCAGTAGGTTTGACATGTTTTAATACTTTTTTTCCTAAGCAAAGAGAGAATTTGCATTGAGCCAGATTAACAGGCCTAATGAAATGTGGGTTCCTGGCTGTGGTGCCGGCCTCCTTTACTCCCTGCAAGCTGCTGCATACAGTGTGACCTTCATCAGTCAGCCAAGTCCTGACAGAGTTCAGTATTATCTGCTGCTTCATCATCCCTTTGAATTGACAGAGCCCTGAATGCAGAGGTCCTGTCTGTCCTGTCAGCTTCATTTCTAAACACACTTCTTGTGTTGTCTTGATTTCTTCTTTTTGTTACCAGAAGCATTACAGTGTCTGTCTGGCTGATTCAGTTGTCCTTGTCTCTTCAACCTGAAGCTTGTATACCTGTTGTGCTGTGGCAGCACCTGACACCATTGTATTTATATATTAATGTGAGAGAGAGAGAGAGAGAGCGAGAGTTATTTACAAGTGATACACTTGGCAAGAAACCCTCATCATCATCATCATCGTCAGTATGTATGTGCAGTGCTGTATACAGCTCTTAGTTATTGGAGTCTGTCAGTATGTATGTGCAGTGCTGTATACAGCTCTTAGTTATTGGAGTCTGTCAGTATGTATGTGCAGTGCTGTATACAGCTCTTAGTTATTGGAGTCTGTCAGTATGTATGTGCAGTGCTGTATACAGCTCTTAGTTATTGGAGTCTGTCAGTATGTATGTGCAGTGCTGTATACAGCTCTTAGTTATTGGAGTCTGTCAGTATGTATGTGCAGTGCTGTATACAGCTCTTAGTTATTGGAGTCTGTCAGTATGTATGTGCAGTGCTGTATACAGCTCTTAGTTATTGGAGTCTGTCAGTATGTATGTGCAGTGCTGTATACAGCTCTTAGTTATTGGAGTCTGTCAGTATGTATGTGCAGTGCTGTATACAGCTCTTAGTTATTGGAGTCTGTCAGTATGTATGTGCAGTGCTGTATACAGCTCTTAGTTATTGGAGTCTGTCAGTATGTATGTGCAGTGCTGTATACAGCTCTTAGTTATTGGAGTCTGTCAGTATGTATGTGCAGTGCTGTATACAGCTCTTAGTTATTGGAGTCTGTCAGTATGTATGTGCAGTGCTCTATACAGCTCTTAGTTATTGGAGTCTTAATACACCCTCCAGGTGGCTTTCCAGCATGTCAGATTAGTTGGTACTGCTGGAAATTGCAGGGCTGAGTTAAAGTAAACAAGCACAGATAAATCAAAACAAAATTATAAACAGGAAAACAACTGTGATTTTTTTAAAACCTAAATTGGTGTGGAAAAAAACGTGTGCATCAAACAGTAGAAATATGTGCATCAAACAGCAGAAACGTGTGCATCAAACAGCAGAAACGTGTGCATCAAACAGCAGAAACGTGTGCATCAAACAGCAGAAACGTGTGCATCAAACAGCAGAAACGTGTGCATCAAACAGCAGAAACGTGTGCATCAAACAGCAGAAACGTGTGCATCAAACAGCAGAAACGTGTGCATCAAACAGCAGAAACGTGTGCATCAAACAGCAGAAACGTGTGCATCAAACAGCAGAAACGTGTGCATCAAACAGCAGAAACGTGTGCATCAAACAGCAGAAACGTGTGCATCAAACAGCAGAAACGTGTGCATCAAACAGTAAAAACGTGTGCATGCAACTCCTTTGTGAACAAGGTTACTGTATATTCCTCCATTCAAACAGTAAGGGCTTGCCCAGTATTGTGTGTGACATTCTGACCTGGCAGAACTGCCTTTTTATTTTGCCAATTTTCACAACTTTTGTCATACCCTCCTAGCCTATTTGGGATGTTGTGGGCTGCGTTTGGTTGTAGCCCAGTCAACTCTTGATTTTGTAACAGCTGAATGTTTCCGGTGCTGTGGGACTGTTTTGTGATAATGAGGACCCCACTGTATGTGCGTGCACTGCTTTGATTCTGTGATCCACCAGGTTAGGCTGGACTCTCTTCACTAGGGTATACAGTGAACTCTGGGGTAGCTTTCTAAAACCCAATGGCACACTTCTGCTAGAACAGCTGATGAAGCTAAAGAACATGTGGAGTTCACCCCGTCTTCAACCACTGCGGAACAAAACCATTACCCCGTCTGTTGAAATTAACCAGTGTCTTGTATCTTCTCTCCTGTCCAGGATCAGTGCTGGACATTATAAAGCACATCATTTCCAGGGGAGAACACAGAAATGGAGTTCTGGACGAGCCCAGTATAGCTACTATTCTGAAGGAGGTTCTGGAGGGTCTTGAATACCTGCATAAAAACGGGCAGATTCACAGGTAAAGTACAGGCTAGACTAGAGGCCTATTCCCTGTATGTTCAAACATGTGTTTTAAATTTAAAAAAATCTCTGGTAGCACAGTTAAAGAACTCTCTGTTTGAATGCTTTACTTCCAGGTAGTTCTGCACTAGATACTGGTCCTTTCAGCTGCACTTTCCTGTCATTACCCAGCCAGCTCCCCTTCTGGCTCTGAAGTATTAGTCACCCATGCTCTGTCTCGCAAGGAGAAAGCTGCCTGAGAGAGAAAGAAGGGGGCTTCATTCAGCAGACAGACGTGTCACCAGATTGCTTTAATGTCTAGTTTTTTTTCTGATTGAAAATGTGATATAATTTGAAATACAGCCGAGCAAGTCAAGCATCAGAAAGCCTTTCTCCTGTTCATTCTCTTTAAGCTGGTAAATCCTAAGTAGGCCTAAATCTCGTGTTTTTTCCCTAGCGTTTGCTTTATTAACCCCTTAAGGTACAAAAGGAATTGAGCGGTTGTTCAAACAGTTTATTTTAAAAGACATTTGAGAGTTACTTGAGTATCACAAGGAGGAAACTGACAATTTGGATGACCAGATCCAACCTGTCAGTACATTTGAAACCCTGTTTCGTGCACCTCATTGCAACAGCATCGTTGTTTTGTGGGACACGTATGTCCCGTGTACCTTAAAGGGTTAAAAGCAGTTTTTTTATATATATATATTAAATGTAATAGCATGTTTTTTTGCAATCTGCATCTTAGTCAGCATTCTGGCCCTCAATTATTATTTTTTTGTACAAGACGTGCTGATGTGAGCAGTTGCACAATTAAATAGCTTTCACAGCAATACACTGACATGAGGAGAACTGAGTTTCAGGGTGGATAGGGAGGATCACTATATCGTCTGGTCTGAGCGGCATCAATAAACTGCTTCTTTGTGATGGACTCCTCATGCACCGTGGCACTGATGTTCTGTTTGTGATAGACTCCTCATGCCCTTGGCAGTGACGTTCTGTTTGTGATTGACTCCTCATGCCCGTGGCACTGATGTTCTGTTTGTGATAGACTCCTCATGCCCGTGGCACTGACGTTCTGTTTGTGATAGACTCCTCATGCCCGTGGCACTGACGTTCTGTTTATGATGGACTCCTCATGCCCTGTGGCAGTGACGTTCTGTTTGTGATAGACTCCTCATGCACCGTGGCACTAATGTTCTGTTTGTGATAGACTCCTCATGCACCGTGGCACTGATGTTCTGTTTGTGATAGACTCCTCATGCCCGTGGCACTGACGTTCTGTTTATGATGGACTCCTCATGCCCTGTGGCAGTGACGTTCTGTTTGTGATAGACTCCTCATGCACCGTGGCACTAATGTTCTGTTTGTGATAGACTCCTCATGCACCGTGGCACTGATGTTCTGTTTGTGATAGACTCCTCATGCCCTGTGGCAGTGACGTTCTGTTTGTGATAGACTCCTCATGCACCGTGGCACTGATGTTCTGTTTGTGATAGACTCCTCATGCCCTGTGGCACTGACGTTCTGTTTGTGATAGACTCCTCATGCCCGAGGCACTGATGTTCTGTTTGTGATAGACTCCTCATGCCCTGTGGCAGTGATGTTCTGTTTGTGATGGACTCCTCATGCCTGTGGCACTGACGTTCTGTTTGTGATTGACGCCTCATGCCCTGTGGCACTGACGTTCTGTTTGTGATAGACTCCTCATGCCCTGTGGCACTGACGTTCTGTTTGTGATAGACTCCTCATGCCCTGTGGCAGTGATGTTCTGTTTGTGATAGACTCCTCATGCCCGAGGCACTGACGTTCTGTTTGTGATTGACGCCTCATGCCCTGTGGCACTGACGTTCTGTTTGTGATAGACTCCTCATGCCCGAGGCACTGATGTTCTGTTTGTGATAGACTCCTCATGCCCTGTGGCAGTGATGTTCTGTTTGTGATGGACTCCTCATGCCTGTGGCACTGACGTTCTGTTTGTGATGGACTCCTCATGCCTGTGGCACTGACGTTCTGTTTGTGATTGACGCCTCATGCCCTGTGGCACTGACGTTCTGTTTGTGATAGACTCCTCATGCCCTGTGGCACTGACGTTCTGTTTGTGACAGACTCCTCATGCCCTGTGGCAGTGATGTTCTGTTTGTGATAGACTCCTCATGCCCGAGGCACTGACGTTCTGTTTGTGATTGACGCCTCATGCCCTGTGGCACTGACGTTCTGTTTGTGATAGACTCCTCATGCACCGTGGCACTGATGTTCTGTTTGTGATAGACTCCTCATGCCCTGTGGCAGTGACGTTCTGTTTGTGAAAGACTCTTCATGCCCGTGGCACTGATGTTCTGTTTGTGATTGACTCCTCATGCCCGTGGCACTGATGTTCTGTTTGTGATAGACTCCTCATGCCCTGTGGCAGTGACGTTCTGTTTGTGAAAGACTCTTCATGCCCGTGGCACTGATGTTCTGTTTGTGATGGACTCCTCATGCCCTTGGCAGTGACGTTCTGTTTGTGATAGACTCCTCATGCCCTGTGGCACTGACGTTCTGTTTGTGATAGACTCCTCATGCCCGTGGCACTGATGTTCTGTTTGTGATAGACTCCTCATGCCCGAGGCACTGACGTTCTGTTTGTGATTGACGCCTCATGCCCTGTGGCACTGACGTTCTGTTTGTGATAGACTCCTCATGCACCGTGGCACTGATGTTCTGTTTGTGATAGACTCCTCATGCCCTGTGGCACTGACGTTCTGTTTGTGACAGACTCCTCATGCCCTGTGGCAGTGATGTTCTGTTTGTGATAGACTCCTCATGCCCGAGGCACTGACGTTCTGTTTGTGATTGACGCCTCATGCCCTGTGGCACTGACGTTCTGTTTGTGATAGACTCCTCATGCACCGTGGCACTGATGTTCTGTTTGTGATAGACTCCTCATGCCCTGTGGCAGTGACGTTCTGTTTGTGAAAGACTCTTCATGCCCGTGGCACTGATGTTCTGTTTGTGATTGACTCCTCATGCCCGTGGCACTGATGTTCTGTTTGTGATAGACTCCTCATGCCCTGTGGCAGTGACGTTCTGTTTGTGAAAGACTCTTCATGCCCGTGGCACTGATGTTCTGTTTGTGATGGACTCCTCATGCCCTTGGCAGTGACGTTCTGTTTGTGATAGACTCCTCATGCACCGTGGCACTGATGTTCTGTTTGTGATAGACTCCTCATGCCCGTGGCACTGATGTTCTGTTTGTGATAGACTCCTCATGCCCTGTGGCAGTGATGTTCTGTTTGTGATAAACTCCTCATGCCCTGTGGCAGTGACGTTCTGTTTGTGATAGACTCCTCATGCCCTGTGGCAGTGATGTTCTGTGCCAGTGGAGAAGCACCCGTACCGTACCAAGCCCTCGCGCGTCAGATGTGCCAGTGGAGAAGCACCCGTACCCGTACAAGCCCTCAGAGGTCGGATGTGCCAGTGGAGAAGCACCCGTACCGTACCGAGCCCTCACGGGTCGGATGTGCCAGTGGAGAAGCACCCGTACCGTACCGAGCCCTCACGGGTCGGATGTGCCAGTGGAGAAGCACCCGTACCCGTACGAGCCCTCACGGTGAGAAGGGGTATTAGTGACTGTCTGAATCCTCACACCCTTATTACTGTATACCGGGACAGCAGTTTTCAAAGGGTTCTTGACATTGCTTGAGTTTTTGAACGATAGCTCAATCATACAGTAGAAATTGCTCTTGTATCATTGTTTAACTCCTTTCTCAAAAGCAAACTGTTAGCAATCCACCCAGAGCAGGTTGAAAGCGGTCACATTTAGGTCCCTGGTAGCTTACCTAGTAAAAGCACTAATGATAGTTAATCCTGACTTGATGCCACTGGGACCGCTGCAATGGCCTGTGCTCTCCTGCTCGGGACTGTTCACTGCACTACAACGACCCCTATTGGCCAGGCACCTGTAAGTGCAGGCTTGGATGAGCCAGACTAGGCCTCACCTCCAGGGTTGAGTAGTTTGATTATCTGTAGCGTAGGTTTACTGTAGCAGCTGAATTGAGACTATTGGCTTGATCTTTAGTCCTTCGAAATCTGTAAGTGAATTGAGACTATTGGCTTGATCTTCAGTCCTTCAAAATCTGCAAGTGGGTTTTAGTGATGAGGTGACATTCAGATTGGTCATTTTAAATTGAGGCTACAGGGGTCAAATAATCACACGAATCAAAGGCAGTTAATGCTCTTAACCCTTTAAACTATGAGAGAGGTGTGTCCCACAAATAAAAATGATGCTAACTTAAAGGAAACGTTGTGGTTCTTTCTGCATGGTCAGGCTGCATGCACAGTGCAGTGCACTGCATGGAAACAGGAATTTCATTTCCAGGGAAGATAAACCAGCACAATATACATGTGTGGTAAATTACAAGAATAAACGACCAACATGCTAATTGCAGCTTCCAGCTAACGTGAACAACAAATATACCTTGAAGGAAGATCTACTGTGAATTCAAGGTTTTTAAATACAGTAAAGCTCCCAACGCCATCAGCCACTTCAATATTCTCCAGTGCTAGTGCTTCTGCTTCACCTGGGGACAGTAATTTGGCTCTGGATAGTTTATTGTGCCCTGAAATTACAGTGACAGAGCGTGAAGCTCTAATGAGGGAGATAAGAAGCTGTTCTGTTGTGCGTCATTTGAAGTGCTAAATTTACAACAGCAAGTGAAAAAGATAAATGAATAAATAATGAACCTTTTATAAGGTTCTGTAACAAAGCTTTTTACAAGAAATATCTCTTGGCTCATTAGCATAAAACATTTCCCTGCATTGCTTCACTGTTAGTCTTTTGTTCTGCAGAGTTTATTTGTGTGTGTTTATTTTTTAGGAAAGGTAATGTCATTTTAAACAGTGGATTATTCCTCTCCCTGCTCGTTTTCACTCAGCGGACCCCCTTTGCATTGTAAAGCATGCACACATTCACTGCTGTTGCTGTGATGCATGCCTTGCTAGAAGACCTCAGGAGGCTGTTCTGTGTGCTATTATTCCTTTGAGAAATGAATGAAGACTGAACTGTGCAACACAGCACGCACACTGTATTAAACCTCCACTTTCCTGCTCGCGCTATTTATTGCCACAGTGCCCACTACTGGCTGAGTGTGGAACTGTCCCAGAACCTGGGTCTTCTGTTTAGCTTACCATTTTCACTGATCCAATTATTTTGTAAAACATATTTGTATTCAGTCTTTAAATAATATACATGCAATCCTATAATATAAAACGTTAACATTCATACATGTATCAATCTAAACCCACACCCCACCCCCATGCCTTCAGTGAGAATTAGTACATCATAGGAATAGGATGATAACACACGTTACAACATTGAACACTGTAGTGAGCCGACGGAAATATGATCATCCACCAGCTTAAAACAGCCTGAGAATGAGCGGCACTCTCCACACACTGAGCTGTAATGTGCTGCTGTGCTGAGCAGTGCATTTCATACTGAGAATGAGCGGCACTCTCCACACACTGAGCTGTAATGTGCTGCTGTGCTGAGCAGTGCATTTCATACTGAGAATGAGCGGCACGCTCCACACACTGAGCTGTAATGTGCTGCTGTGCTGTAGCTGTGCTGAGCAGTGCATTTCATACTGAGAATGAGCAGCACGCTCCACACACTGAGCTGTAATGTGCTGCTGTGCTGAGCAGTGCATTTCATACTGAGAATGAGCAGCACGCTCCACACACTGAGCTGTAATGTGCTACTGTGCTGAGCAGTGCATTTCATACTGAGAATGAGCGGCACTCTCCACACACTGAGCTGTAGTGTGCTGCTGTGCTGAGCAGTGCATTTCATACTGAGAATGAGCAGCACGCTCCACACACTGAGCTGTAATGTGCTGCTGTGCTGAGCAGTGCATTTCATACTGAGAATGAGCAGCACGCTCCACACACTGAGCTGTAATGTGCTGCTGTGCTGTAGCTGTGCTGAGCAGTGCATTTCATTCTGAGAATGAGCGGCACGCTCCACACACTGAGCTGTAATGTGCTGCTGTGCTGAGCAGTGCATTTCATACTGAGAATGAGCGGCATGCTCCACACACTGAGCTGTAATGTGCTGCTGTGCTGAGCAGTGCATTTCATACTGAGAATGAGCGGCACACTCCACACACTGAGCTGTAATGTGCTGTAGCTGTGCTGAGAAGTGCATTTCATACTGAGAATGAGCGGCATGCTCCACACACTGAGCTGTAATGTGCTGCTGAGCAGTGCATTTCATACTGAGAATGAGCAGCACGCTCCACACACTGAGCTGTAATGTGCTGCTGTGCTGAGAAGTGCATTTCATACTGAGAATGAGCGGCACACTCCACACACTGAGCTGTAATGTGCTGTAGCTGTGCTGAGAAGTGCATTTCATACTGAGAATGAGCGGCATGCTCCACACACTGAGCTGTAATGTGCTGCTGAGCAGTGCATTTCATACTGAGAATGAGCGGCACGCTCCACACACTGAGCTGTAATGTGCTGCTGTGCTGTAGCTGTGCTGAGCAGTGCATTTCATTCTGAGAATGAGCGGCACGCTCCACACACTGAGCTGTAATGTGCTGCTGTGCTGTAGCTGTGCTGAGCAGTGCATTTCATACTGAGAATGAGCAGCACGCTCCACACACTGAGCTGTAATGTGCTGTAGCTGTGCTGAGAAGTGCATTTCATACTGAGAATGAGCAGCACGCTCCACACACTGAGCTGTAATGTGCTGTAGCTGTGCTGAGCAGTGCATTTCATACTGAGAATGAGCGGCACGCTCCACACACTGAGCTGTAATGTGCTGCTGTGCTGTAGCTGTGCTGAGCAGTGCATTTCATTCTGAGAATGAGCGGCACGCTCCACACACTGAGCTGTAATGTGCTGCTGTGCTGTAGCTGTGCTGAGCAGTGCATTTCATACTGGGAATGAGCAGCACGCTCCACACACTGAGCTGTAATGTGCTGTAGCTGTGCTGAGCAGTGCATTTCATACTGAGAATGAGCGGCACGCTCCACACACTGAGCTGTAATGTGCTGCTGTGCTGTAGCTGTGCTGAGCAGTGCATTTCATTCTGAGAATGAGCGGCACGCTCCACACACTGAGCTGTAATGTGCTGCTGTGCTGTAGCTGTGCTGAGCAGTGCATTTCATACTGAGAATGAGCAGCACGCTCCACACACTGAGCTGTAATGTGCTGTAGCTGTGCTGAGAAGTGCATTTCATACTGAGAATGAGCGGCACGCTCCACACACTGAGCTGTAATGTGCTGTAGCTGTGCTGAGAAGTGCATTTCATACTGAGAATGAGCGACACGCTCCACACACTGAGCTGTAATGTGCTTCTGAGCAGTGCATTTCATACTGAGAATGAGCGGCACGCTCCACACACTGAGCTGTAATGTGCTTCTGTGCTGTAGCTGTGCTGAGCAGTGCATTTCATACTGAGAGCTGCTGGGGGGGAAGGGTTTTGCATTTACTTTGAGTACTGTACTGTACTGTAGTGTCATATTACTGTACATGTTCTTACTTTATTGCTATTTTATTGTATTATTTTATTGGATTTTTATTCTAATCACTTCTCCAAATCTGTCTCCACCTGGCTGAGCTGCTTTGAGCTGCTTTGATCTTGTCTGGGGATATGACGTGTTGGGCGTGAACAGCCTTCCTCATGCCATTCAATCATGTGACAGTGTGACCTCTCAACTGTGCCACCCCTGTGTACATAAAGAGAGTAGGCAGGGCTGGCAGAGATAACAGGTCATGTAGTGTATTATACGAACTGGAATTGGCTATTCCTTTCTATATGTGCCAGTATTGAAATGCATGTGTTCTATTGGTTAATGGCTAAATCACCTTGTTGCTGATTGGACAGCACCTTAGTATACAATCGATTGTAAAGTACAGTAACTATTCCATAATACTAAAAAGAATATCCACCGCTTAATACTGAAGCAACAACATGAGCTTGAAGGAAAACGCAGATCTCAGTTCAGTTACTGTTTGGAAGCAGTTTAGCTCGTTTCCACAATCCCAGTGTAAACACAAAGCTCATTAGGAGGAGTAGCTCCCACTGGACTGTATCTCTGGGGTGTTTCAGATAACTGATAATCCCTGTGAAGCTCAATGACTTGTATCTCTGGGGTGTTTCAGATAACTGATAATCCCTATGAAACTCAATGACTTGTATCTCTGGGGTGTTTCAGATAACTGATAATCCATGTGAAACTCAATGACTTGTATCTCTGGGGTGTTTCAGATAACTGATAATCCATGTGAAGCTCAATGACTTGTATCTCTGGGGTGTTTCAGGTTTTAATTGATAATCCCAGTGAAGCTCAATGACTTGTATCTCTGGGGTGTTTCAGGTTTTAACTGATAATCCATGTGAAGATCAATGACTTGTATCTCTGGGGTGTTTCAGGTTTTAACTGATAATCCCAGTGAAGCTCAATGACTTGTATCTCTGGGGTGTTTCAGGTAATTGATAATCCATGTGAAGCTCAATGACATGTATCTCTGGGGTGTTTCAGGTAATTGATAATCCCAGTGAAGCTCAATGACTTGTATCTCTGGGGTGTTTCAGGTAACTGATAATCCCTGTGAAACTCAATGACTTGTATCTCTGGGGTGTTTCAGATAACTGATAATCCCTGTGAAGATCAATGACTTGTATCTCTGGGGTGTTTCAGATAACTGATAATCCATGTGAAACTCAATGACTTGTATCTCTGGGGTGTTTCAGGTAATTGATAATCCATGTGAAGCTCAATGACTTGTATCTCTGGGGTGTTTCAGGTTTTAATTGGTAATCCCTGTGAAGATCAATGACTTGTATCTCTGGGGTGTTTCAGGTTTTAACTGATAATCCCCATGAAGCTCAATGACTTGTATCTCTGGGGTGTTTCAGGTTTTAACTCATAATCCCTGTGAAGCTCAATGACTTGTATCTCTGGGGTGTTTCAGGTTTTAATTGGTAATCCCTGTGAAGATCAATGACTTGTATCTCTGGGGTGTTTCAGGTTTTAATTGGTAATCCCTGTGAAGATCAATGACTTGTATCTCTGGGGTGTTTCAGGTTTTAATTGGTAATCCCTGTGAAGCTCAATGACTTGTATCTCTGGGGTGTTTCAGGTTTTAATTGGTAATCCCTGTGAAGATCAATGACTTGTATCTCTGGGGTGTTTCAGGTTTTAATTGGTAATCCCTGTGAAGATCAATGACTTGTATCTCTGGGGTGTTTCAGGTTTTAATTGGTAATCCCTGTGAAGATCAATGACTTGTATCTCTGGGGTGTTTCAGGTAATTGATAATCCCTGTGAAGATCAATGACTTGTATCTCTGGGGTGTTTCAGGTTTTAATTGGTAATCCCTGTGAAGATCAATGACTTGTATCTCTGGGGTGTTTCAGGTTTTAATTGGTAATCCCTGTGAAGATCAATGACTTGTATCTCTGGGGTGTTTCAGGTTTTAATTGGTAATCCCTGTGAAGATCAATGACTTGTATCTCTGGGGTGTTTCAGGTTTTAATTGGTAATCCCTGTGAAGATCAATGACTTGTATCTCTGGGGTGTTTCAGGTTTTAACTGATAATCCATGTGAAGCTCAATGACTTGTATCTCTGGGGTGTTTCAGGTTTTAACTGATAATCCCTGTGAAGCTCAATGACTTGTATCTCTGGGGTGTTTCAGGTTTTAACTCATAATCCCTGTGAAGCTCAATGACTTGTTTTTTTTTCCTTGCAGGGATGTGAAGGCAGGTAATATTCTTCTTGGAGAAGACGGCTCTGTGCAAATTGCAGGTAATGTACAAGGACCTTCTTTTTTTGTTTCTGTGTGAAGGTGAGGCAGTTTTCCTGTTCCGTGTGGTGGATCACTGAACTACACATTTTATGTTTGACTATCTAAAAGCAGGAAATCTTATTGCTTTACCTATCAAAGTTGTGCTGTACATTTCTGCGTTAAATGTGTTCACATTAAATCTGTTTAGTCCAAGGTAGAGAAGGTGTCAGTCCGCTTTGAGCTTTACAATAGAATTTGGGTTATATATATATGTAAGCGGGACGGGTACAGCATTATATGAATACAGCGTCACCTACCCAACATAAGAATTAAACAAGTAAATGAACAGAACATGAAGGACCTAAAATGTGTAGTTTTAGAAGAAATACAATTGGATAACGTACAATGTTGTAGAATAAAGGAAATGTTGTAGAATAGTGGGGCAGCAGTGTGGAGTAGTGGTTAGGGCTCTGGACTCTTGACTGGAGGGTCGTGGGTTCAATCCCAGGTGGGGGGACACTGCTGCTGTACCCTTGAGCAAGGTACTTTACCTAGATTGCTCCAGTAAAAACCCAACTGTATAAATGGGTACTTGTATGTAAAAATAATGTGTAAGAAAAATAATGTAATTGTATGTAAAAATAATGTGATTTCTTGTAACAATTGTAAGTTGCCCTGGATAAGGGGAGTCTGCTAAGAAATAATAATAATAATAATAATAATAATAATAATAATAATAATAATAATAATAATAATAATAATAAATGACATCACAAGCACATTAATAGATTTAAATAGAAATAAACAAGTGTAGTTACCATGGCATCAGAAGCCTACAAGTTCTCCACTGTTTGGTTTCAAACACACTGTCCCTTGACGTCACATATCTTTCATAACAGATGTTTTGTTTTGTTTTATTTTATACCAATTTGAGTAGCCATTGTGAGGAAGTACCCGGTTTGCTTAAGTCATTCAATTATGCTTTTAAATCAGATATACCATGGGCTCCGCTACATCACTGATCGACCCCCGAGACCCAATTCACCAGTCTGTTCTGATTCCATTCATGAGCTGTATATTTGAGATATACCATGAGCTCCGCTACATCACTGATCGACCCCCGAGACTCAATTCACCAGTCCGTTCTGATTCCATTCTCAATACGCTTCTTAAAGCTAAAAGGACTGCAGTTCTTTTCATGTCAACTACTGTGCTTCTTAACTCATCATTTATTCTGTATGGTGTTAATTCATAATCCTCTGAAATAATTCGATTAGTTTAGTATTCACTAAATCTTGTCAAATTTCAATGCAGTACAGTTCCAACAATGTCAGCATCCACCTTCTAAAACCCTGCAGTACAGAAGAGACCCAGGGCATGCTGCTTCACTTCCTCTGGGATCAAGTGTTTCCGTAGTTACAGGCAGCGATTAAACTACTTTGAAGATCCTGAATCTTAGAGCTGTAAAGGCTTTAGGAATCGAGAAGGTTTTGATGAAATAACTTCACAAAGTAGGAGTTCATAGGGAGACGGGCACAACAAAACAAAACAGCCTTAGATACTCTTACTGAATATTACCTTGTGATACTAGACTGGGCTGACCTAATCCTGAACCCAATCCTGTGTGTTTGTCTAATAGACCTTTAGAACTGCATCATTTCTTTCCTTGGATTGAAGCCACGCTTGCTTTTATTAATTGCACTCTCTGAATATCTCTTGCTCCCTCTCTCGCTCTGCAGGAATAGATATAGTACTGCAAATAGCTTAGCTGAATAATGTGTTTACCTGAATACTTTGCTCCTGCTCCAATCCCATGTATGCACTATGTAGTATTTCAATTCCCTCTTAGTGTTACTTGCAAACAGTTGAGTGACTAATGAGTTGATCAAATTTCTGTGATCCGACAAGTTCACGGCTGTGATGAACTGATGAAGGGTTTTTAAAGAGTGGAGACACAAGACCTCAAACCACAGAACAGATACAGCATGGCTATCAGCATACACAGTACTGGTATCTCACATACAGCTATGCACTCACTCACTCACTCACACTTGGAAAGGATATATAGCCTTACCCTCCTTCTGAGGTTAAGTTTGTAAAGCATTCTATGCTCAGACAGAGCGACTCACAATATGAAAAGATGGCATGGTCACGACTGGGGATGTAGCATCATAACCTTGCACTTCATTTCCCCTTTTCAGCACTGGGTTAGGAACAAAGAACTGGACTTAGATTCTGTGATAGGAACACAGAACTGGACTTAGATTCTATGATAGGAACACAGAACTGGACTTAGATTCTATGATAGGAACACAGAACTGGACTTAGATTATGTGATAGCAACACAGAACTAGACTTAGATTCTGTGATAGGAACAAAGAACCGGGCTTAGATTATTATTATTATTTATTTCTTAGCAGACGCCCTTATCCAGAGCGACTTACAATTGTTACAAGATATCACATTATTTTTACATACAATTACCCATTTATACAGTTGGGTTTTTACTGGAGCAATCTAGGTAAAGTACCTTGCTCAAGGGTACAGCAGCAGTGTCCCCCACCGGGGATTGAACCCACGACCCTCCGGTCAAGAGTCCAGAGCCCTAACCACTACTCCACACTGCTGCCCTCTATAGATTCTAATAGAATGCGATACTCACTGGCTCACCAAAGAGCCTTCTAATGAAGACTGCCAGCCTGGGCTCCAATTTGAATGACACATGGAATGTGAACTCTTCAAATCTTACCTGTCAATCAAAACTGATCCTGGAATTGTGAAGCTGTATTGTTTCTCCTTCTCATCCTGCATTATGCAGCTCTGTCTGTGCTTATTGTGGTCAGCGTGGTTACAGGGGAAGCTGACATTTAATTAAAATGATGAGAAACTGAACATTTGTGAAAGTGTGTCTGATTGTAATGTATTTTAATTGCCCAGTGGGCACTCAGTTGGGGCTCCAGCTTTATCTTCACACAAAGAGGCATCTTTTATTTTCCATGCCCTCAATGAAGCGTCAGGTGGCAGGGAACAGAATGGAAATGCTGTGATGATTATTGTGTTTTTGAATTGTGCTGTTTAATAATGAAAGCTGTAAGACTGGGTTCAGTGTTTAACATGCTCTCTCCTCTTCATACATTCTGCCTTTGTTCTTCATTATCACAGTGACAGTAATTACTCTGAGCCTTAACCAGTCCTGAAGAATGCAAGATTAATTTATATACACAGGTTCAAAAAGGAGCTCCTTTATTGAGTGTACATGAGAACAGGACACTATATATTCTACATGTTTTGGTAAATGCACTTTAAAGTCCCTTCAGAGCTTTAAGAACTCTAAACAGATAAGACGAGACCTCCCGCCAGGACTGAAAGGGTTAAGTAAAAGATCATTGTGCAGCTGCCGATTTGAACAGTTGTCTTGAAAGTTCAGTACTCTATATTATCTAAGCGTTAGTAGCTCTACGTTGTCTATTAACTTTGTATGATGTTTGCAATTTACTGTGATTGGTTCGAATGGCATTCACTCAAATGCTGTGCTTTTCAGTCTTTGTTGATGTGCTCTGACTGTGCTTAGAGTTAAGAGACATCTAGTGATCTGCCACTTTGGAAACCTTTCTTTATTGTGCCTGCAATATACTAGCTGTGCACTAGATGGCTCTATACCTATGGCAAGTATTTAGGCTGGAAGAGCAGTTAAACTCTTTGTCAAAGCACCGTAACACAGGCTTGCATGTTAATGTTGTATTTTGCCACCACTTTTACTGTGTGCATAACTGCCTCACAAATATCCCCCCCCCCCCAGCACATCACCACAGTAAACTTGTATTTGCACAGCTGGAGTTTAATAACACCACTTTATCCTCATCATACATTTAGGTTGTTCAGTTTCAGATTTCTTGAGTTTCACGAGCACATCGTCGTGCTTTGACATCTGATGGGATTGAAACCCTGACGCTTGGTGCAGTTAAAAAGGACATGTGTTCAGTTTATGCACTTTGTGCCTGCAGGGCCAGCACAGGAACATTTCAACGGTGCAAAGCACAAATACATTACAGACGTTACAACTCAACCATATTTGCGTTTTACCTCCCTGCTCCAGACTTTGGTGTAAGTGCCTTCCTCGCAACAGGCGGGGACATGACCAGGAATAAAGTGAGGAAAACCTTTGTAGGAACCCCTTGCTGGATGGCTCCGGAGGTGATGGAACAGGTAGAGTTATTGAGATGTGTTTCATTGCTTTCAGAGAGCAGCGGTGATGCGTTGAGTTACATTCATCTCTGCTTAACTCAGTGTATTTGTAATGTGATCGATAATGCCTGATGCTCCAGGCAATATCACTCCGGGTAATATCGCCACGGATTTATATCCCACTCTGGAGATAAAAGCGAACCATGTGACATACAGAACGCTGGCTTTCCCTTGTCTTTCATTGCAGTTGCAATGTGATCGACATGCACTGTGTAAATGGAAAAGCATTATTGAATTTGCATTCAGTGCAATGCTTAGTACAATACGGTCCAGATTATTTTGTATCCACACTCCTGTGTTTTAAGGCTTGTTTTTCCATTGACGTGCTGGGAATGGTTTGGCCGTTTCCTATGCCTGCAGCTAATCCAGTGCTTTTCTGCTGTATTTCAGGTCAGAGGTTATGACTTCAAAGCTGATATCTGGAGTTTTGGAATCACCGCTATTGAACTGGCAACAGGAGCCGCTCCTTACCACAAATACCCACCCATGAAGGTAGAAAACATTGAATATACAGCCTGTCCCTCATCAGAAGGGTTTACTGTGAGACCTGGGCATCACGAGTAACAACAGCGAGGTCATTTCTCCCAAATCTTATGTAGAATTGAGTAGGCTCAGCACCGAAACCCTGTGAACAGCTTCAAGCTGCTCTTCTCTACTAGGCGAGTGCCATAGACCTACAGCATGCAACACAGGCTAGATCAGCCAGAGTGCCTTCATAGTACTGCACAGCTACAGTATGTGTTTCCATCGATACAGAATAAGACTGGATCCTTCTCACATGCTCTCTAGATGGCGCCGGCTCTTACTTCTCTAAATAAAGACGCAGTTGCTGATCTAGCCTGTGTTGCACATGGCTGTGGCAGCAATGAGCAGGTCCTGAAGTCAGGCAGCTTAACAAGAACATATCAAAACCTATCTAACATTTGAATGATTGCAAACATCCTAAAAAGCATAAGGGGACCGGTGAATAACGTGTCTCTTTACAGAACACGGTGCTGTATGAGCGCAGAGTTCATTAAATACAGGCTGTTGAGCCCGTGCTCCACTTCCATTCTTGGGCAGTGCAACCCCTGGAGAGATTCATGCAGATTCGAATGAAGGTCTTGTAGTGGAACTTCCAATAAGGTTCTGAACATGACAAGATTTAAAGGCTGCATCACTGTAATGGGCCTGAGATCATCAGTGATCAGGGAATGCTGCTGAAGTCCATTGTGATGTTCTCTGTCATGTTGAATAACACTCACTTCTGTGTAAAGTCCCGAATCCCCCACACCATGTTGTTGTAGCTCAGTTTCAGGTATTCTCCAAATCCAGTACAAACCGGGAGGGTTTAATCACTATGGTAGCATTCTGACCAGCTTTAAAACAAAAGAAACCATACCAAAGCAATCACAAATACTCAGTCAGGAAGGGGTCATACGTAGGGTTTTCATTTCTTAAGGAATTATTTGAGCTGATACAGTGTAATAACTAGGGCTGTAGTTTTTTTCACTGTAATTTCACAGCATTTCACAGTCTAAAAATAAGGTATTTCAAGAGAGTTCTCAATTAAACATAATATTTATTAAAGCAGAAAAAATAGTGTGGTCAGATTCAAAATTGAGAATTCTCTCTCGAGTTATTATACAGCAAGTGTTCCTAAATATTTATATTTACATATTACACAACAATGGATACATTTCATGGAAATCGTGAAATCTGTGAACAAAATACAGCCTTAATAATGGCCTTTTGGCTACTGTGTTTTTTTTTCCGTTTTTATTCTAATTTGATTGGTACAGGGAAAGTAATTAACCAATGAGAATATCAAAACAGCCGCAGTCATGTTGAGAACTATAATTGAGGAATATGCACAACAGCGATAGTAACAGGGGTGTGCATGTTAATGAGCTTCAGTCAGACATGTACAGTATAACCAGGGCCAGGTCAGCTCCTACTTTTCAATTCAGATTCCTCTTTAAAAAGCAATTGCATTTAGCAGCTAGTTTATCATGACGGCCGCAGTAATACAAAGAGACTTTGAGAAGTGAGCAGGACATGATTTCAGAGCAGCTCAGCACTAACTGCTTGCGTTCCTGCAGGTTCTAATGCTTACCCTGCAGAACGACCCGCCAGGCTTGGAGACAGGCATCCAGGATAAAGACATAGTGAAGAAATACGGCAAGTCTTTCAGGAAGATGATCTCCCTGTGTCTTCAGAAAGACCCAGAAAAGAGGTCAGATGCTTTTCGGGTTCTTTTTCTTTACTTTTGTTTTTTGTTTTAGTTTTTTTGGACACTTGCCGAACAACTGTACTGAAACTCGGTTGTTACTACCCCCAAGAACCACGCGAAGCAGGCTTTTTATAAGACCACCCTCAGAATCATCTCATAGGGACTGAGTGTATTCAGTAGGAACCCAGTGAATAACACACATCATGGGTTTCTGTAGCTTAAATCTTAAATGCTGCTGCCGACCCATTTCATTAGACTGTTTGCCCACAGCACACGCACGTATTCCATGCTCTGTTGCTGACTGTTTTTCTTTTTCTTTTAGGCCAACGTCGGCAGAGCTTTTAAAGCACAAATTCTTCCAGAAAGCAAAGGTAAGAGGCATCCTCCTAGTGGTTGTAATAAGCACTGAACTGGCCGATGTTATTGTCTGCTGTGCTGTTGTGATGCAGTGTCAGAGTTGTTTCAGCAGTCAGAACTCCTGATCTGAATGTACTGTGTGTTTAGCTAGGCAGAGGCCTGGCCAACTTGCATTATTCTGCGGAAGCTGCATCTGATTGGTCTGTTACTTTAACAAAGGCGAGATTAACACCCCACAAGCAATCCTCTCCCTGTCTGATGCAGTACATGCCTGAACTACTGGAAACCCCACAAGCAATCCTCTCCCTGTCTGATGCAGTACATGCCTGAACTACTGGAAACCCCACAAGCAGTGCTCTCCCTGTCTGATGCAGTACATGCCTGAACTACTGGAAACCCCACAAGCAATCCTCTCCCTGTCTGATGCAGTACATGCCTGAACTACTGGAAACCCCACAAGCAATCCTCTCCCTGTCTGATGCAGTACATGCCTGAACTACTGGAAACCCCACAAGCAGTGCTCTCCCTGTCTGATGCAGTACATGCCTGAACTACTGGAAACCCCACAAGCAATCCTCTCCCTGTCTGATGCAGTACATGCCTGAACTACTGGAAACCCCACAAGCAATCCTCTCCCTGTCTGATGCAGTACATGCCTGAACTACTGGAAACCCCACAAGCAATCCTCTCCCTGTCTGATGCAGTACATGCCTGAACTACTGGAAACCCCACAAGCAATCCTCTCCCTGTCTGATGCAGTACATGCCTGAACTACTGGAAACCCCACAAGCAGTGCTCTCCCTGTCTGATGCAGTACATGCCTGAACTACTGGAAACCCCACAAGCAGTGCTCTCCCTGTCTGATGCAGTACATGCCTGAACTACTGGAAACCCCACAAGCAGTGCTCTCCCTGTCTGATGCAGTACATGCCTGAACTACTGGAATGCTGTGCAAGCAGTTTCAACATCTGGGCGGCCCTTATTTATTTCACATGCATCATTGTATTCAGAAATCACGATGCATTTGTTTTACACATGCATTATATGTCAATGTATTGCCACATGTTAGGCACAGTACTACTTTATATAATGCATGTGTAGTTGGATTTGGCTGTAAAGTGATGTTTGGTTCCTGCCACAAAGTGTTATGGAACCAAACAAGGCTCTTTCATCTGGGATAAAATGGCCAAAAGAAAGAAGGGCAAAAAGAGTTTTAGCTAAAAGCAGAGCAGAGTAGTGACTCCAGGCAAGAAAACACCTCTACTTTGCTTTGCTTTTATGAGAGCACACTTTTTAAATTGCAGTGCACTTGGGAACAGTTTAGCATAGATCACACAGGTAAGCTAGGTATTGGGTTGTTTCTGAAGTTACATTGAGGATGCTGTGTAACTGCAGTATGCTGTGTATAATAGAGATGAAACTTGGTGCCGACTTTCTGCAAAGCAGCTGCTGTTTCTATTTATTTGGTGGTCTAGACAGTCTGCAAGGATGGAAATAAGACTCATGGCACAGCAGTTTCACCCATTCCAGCTTGATCAGCCGCGGTGTATAGGTAACAAGCACAGGTGTGTGTCTTACTAAACTCATAGTAAAACTAGGAATGGATTAAACTGCTCTGCAATGGGAGTCTTATTTCCATCCCTGGCTTGATATTTTTCAGTAGTTATCTGTTTTTTGGTTTAAAAGACTGTACTTTAGTTACCAGGGGAACTCAGAATTAATTTAAACTAGATTCAAGTGCCAGTGTGGTTGATTCTCAAGCAGATAACAACTCAAGGGATTCTAATCTAAAAAACTCAGGGCAAAAATCAGGGCAGATCTGAATTTTTTTTTCACTTTTAATATGGTTTTGTTCCATCACATGGTTTTCATAACTGAAAGAAGTGATGCTGGCACTTTACATTCCGGGGGCTACATTCAGTAGCCATGGTAACAACATGGTAATTACTAGCTAACTACCAATGATTTCTGCTCTTACATGGTAACTAGCCTGTCCCATGGTAGTACCATACAATAACACATGGTAGTACCATACATTAGTACCATTACACCAGATAACACGACGGTGCTGACCAGACCCTTCCCACCTATTTACAAAGTATTGCCCTGTAGGAGAAGGTCTCAATGGGAATGCAATTTCATGGTAATTCATGGCCTGCAGTCGAGTGATCGAAGTGATTAGAAATGCAGTGCGTTATTATTATTATTATTATTATTATTATTATATATTGATTGATGATTTGGTGCGTTTTAGTGAATGTTATTTTGCTAAATTGTATTCTGTTTATTATTAGCCACAGTACTGTAACTAACAATTGTAAGTCACCCTGGATAAGGGCGTCGGCTAAGAAATAAATAATAATAATAATAATAACTACATTTTTATATTGATTATCATAATGAAATTATATCAGTATTATAACAAAAAAGCTTGCTTTATGTCTGTCACTGTAAATGCCTGCTTGTTTGTTTATTTTATTATTTTTTAAATTTTAGAACAAAGAATTTTTACAAGAAAGGCTGCTGCAACGGGCGCCCACGATAATAGAAAGATCTAAAAAGGTAAAACCCTTTTTTATTATTCTCTGGAAGTCTGAACTCTGGTTGGCTTGTACCTCCATGCCCTGTGCAGCTCACCTTTCATACATTTAATACATCTATTGCTTAAACTGCCAGTAAAACACAAACTGGAAATGAGATTCCTAGAATCTGTGTTTTCCTAATTTAACCCCCTTAACCCAGTCAGGTACACAAGGAATTGAATTCTTCAAACGGGCTCATGTAATAGAATTGAGTGCTTCTTCAAACAGGCTCATGTAATAGAATTGAGCTCTTCTTCAAACAGGCTCATGTAATAGAATTGAGCTCTTCTTCAAACGGGCTCATGTAATAGAATTGAGCACTTTTTCAAACGGGTTCATGTTATAGAATTGAGCGCTTCTTCAAACAGGCTCGTGTAATAGAATTGAGCGCTTCTTCAAACGGGTTCATGTTATTGAATTGAGCTCTTCTTCAAACGGGTTCATGTTATAGAATTAAGCGCTTCATCAAACAGGCTCATGTAATAGAATTGAGCGCTTCTTCAAACAGGCTCATCTAATAGAATTGAGCTCTTCTCCAAACGGGCTCATGTAATAGAATTGAGCTCTTCTTCAAACGGGTTCATGTTATAGAATTGAGCTCTTCTTCAAACGGGTTCATGTTATAGAATTGAGCTCTTCTTCAAATGGGTTCATGTTATAGAATTGAGCTCTTCTTCAAACAGGCTCATCTAATAGAATTGAGCTCTTCTCCAAACGGGCTCATGTAATAGAATTGAGCGCTTCTTCAAACAGGCTCATCTAATAGAATTGAGCTCTTCTCCAAACGGGCTCATGTAATAGAATTGAGCTCTTCTTCAAACGGGCTCATGTTATAGAATTGAGCTCTTCTTCAAACGGGTTCATGTTATAGAATTGAGCGCTTCATCAAACAGGCTCATGTAATAGAATTGAGCTCTTCTTCAAACGGGTTCATGTTATAGAATTGGGCTCTTCTTCAAACGGGCTCATGTAATAGAATTGAGCACTTCTTCAAACGGGCTCATGTAATAGAATTGAGCTCTTCTTCAAACAGGTTCATGTTATAGAATTGAGCTCTTCTTCAAACGGGCTCATGTAATAGAATTGAGCGCTTCATCAAACAGGCTCATGTAATAGAATTGAGCTCTTCTTCAAACGGGCTCATGTAATAGAATTGAGAGTGACTCAGGTATCACGTGGAGGAATTTGACAATTTGGATGACCAGATCCAACCTGGCAGTACGTTTTAAACCCAGATTCAATGCAAAAATATGTGTATTTGTGAGACACTTATGTGCTTTGTACCTTTAAAGAGTTAAAGCAGAAAAGAACATAATAGAAGGTTTGGTATGTATTGGACTTCTTTACTATTACCATTAGCAACAACTGATGGCATTGCACATTTTATTTGTGCTTTGGTCCAAGCCAATGGGAGCACTTGGTGATTCGTGGGCAGATTCAGATATATTTCCAGGGGATCACACCCTTCTGTATTTCATTCCCGTCATTTCCCTTGCGAAGGTGCGGAGGGTGCCAGGCTCCAGCGGGCGGCTTCACAAGACGGAGGACGGGGAGTGGGAGTGGAGCGATGACGAGCTGGACGAGGAGAGCGAGGAGGGGAAAGCTGCCGTCGCACAGTTAAGGGTGAGTGTGGAGAAAGCATGTCCAGTATCCAGCGCTCCACAGTGCATCCACAGAGACATTGTGAATCTGTGTGTGTGGAGAAAGCATGTCCAGTATCCAGCGCTCCACAGTGCATCCACAGAGACATTGTGAATCTGTGTGTGTGGAGAAAGCATGTCCAGTATCCAGCGCTCCACAGTGCATCCACAGAGACATTGTGAATCTGTGTGTGTGGAGAAAGCATGTCCAGTATCCAGCGCTCCACAGAGCATCCACAGAGACATTGTGAATCTGTGTGTGTGGAGAAAGCATGTCCAGTATCCAGCGCTCCACAGTGCATCCACAGAGACATTGTGAATCTGTGTGTGTGGAGAAAGCATGTCCAGTATCCAGCGCTCCACAGTGCATCCACAGAGACATTGTGAATCTGTGTGTGTGGAGAAAGCATGTCCAGTATCCAGCGCTCCACAGTGCATCCACAGAGACATTGTGAATCTGTGTGTGTGGAGAAAGCATGTCCAGTATCCAGCGCTCCACAGAGCATCCACAGAGACATTGTGAATCTGTGTGTGTGGAGAAAGCATGTCCAGTATCCAGCGCTCCACAGTGCATCCACAGAGACATTGTGAATCTGTGTGTGTGGAGAAAGCATGTCCAGTATCCAGCGCTCCACAGAGCATCCACAGAGACATTGTGAATCTGTGTGTGTGGAGAAAGCATGTCCAGTATCCAGCGCTCCACAGAGCATCCACAGAGACATTGTGATTCTGTGTGTGTGGAGAAAGCATGTCCAGTATCCAGCGCTCCACAGAGCATCCACAGAGACATTGTGATTCTGTGTGTGTGGAGAAAGCATGTCCAGTATCCAGCGCTCCACAGAGCATCCACAGAGACATTGTGATTCTGTGTGTGTGGAGAAAGCATGTCCAGTATCCAGCGCTCCACAGAGCATCCACAGAGACATTGTGAATCTGTGTGTGTGGAGAAAGCATGTCCAGTATCCAGCGCTCCACAGAGCATCCACATAGACATTGTGAATCTGTGTGTGTGGAGAAAGCATGTCCAGTATCCAGCGCTCCACAGTGCATCCACAGAGACATTGTGAATCTGTGTGTGTGGAGAAAGCATGTCCAGTATCCAGCGCTCCACAGAGCATCCACAGAGACATTGTGAATCTGTGTGTGTGGAGAAAGCATGTCCAGTATCCAGCGCTCCACAGTGCATCCACAGAGACATTGTGAATCTGTGTGTGTGGAGAAAGCATGTCCAGTATCCAGCGCTCCACAGAGCATCCACAGAGACATTGTGAATCTGTGTGTGTGGAGAAAGCATGTCCAGTATCCAGCGCTCCACAGTGCATCCACAGAGACATTGTGAATCTGTGTGTGTGGAGAAAGCATGTCCAGTATCCAGCGCTCCACAGAGCATCCACAGAGACATTGTGAATCTGTGTGTGTGGAGAAAGCATGTCCAGTATCCAGCGCTCCACAGTGCATCCACAGAGACATTGTGAATCTGTGTGTGTGGAGAAAGCATGTCCAGTATCCAGCGCTCCACAGAGCATCCACAGAGACATTGTGAATCTGTGTGTGTGGAGAAAGCATGTCCAGTATCCAGCGCTCCACAGAGCATCCACAGAGACATTGTGAATCTGTGTGTGTGGAGAAAGCATGTCCAGTATCCAGCGCTCCACAGTGCATCCACAGAGACATTGTGAATCTGTGTGTGTGGAGAAAGCATGTCCAGTATCCAGCGCTCCACAGAGCATCCACAGAGACATTGTGAATCTGTGTGTGTGGAGAAAGCATGTCCAGTATCCAGCGCTCCACAGGGCATCCACAGAGACATTGTGAATCTGTGTGTGTGGAGAAAGCATGTCCAGTATCCAGCGCTCCACAGTGCATCCACAGAGACATTGTGATTCTGTGTGTGTGGAGAAAGCATGTCCAGTATCCAGCGCTCCACAGGGCATCCACAGAGACATTGTGAATCTGTGTGTGTGGAGAAAGCATGTCCAGTATCCAGCGCTCCACAGTGCATCCACAGAGACATTGTGAATCTGTGTGTGTGGAGAAAGCATGTCCAGTATCCAGCGCTCCACAGAGCATCCACAGAGACATTGTGAATCTGTGTGTGTGGAGAAAGCATGTCCAGTATCCAGCGCTCCACAGGGCATCCACAGAGACATTGTGAATCTGTGTGTGTGGAGAAAGCATGTCCAGTATCCAGCGCTCCACAGTGCATCCACAGAGACATTGTGATTCTGTGTGTGTGGAGAAAGCATGTCCAGTATCCAGCGCTCCACAGTGCATCCACAGAGACATTGTGAGTCTCAGTGTGTGGAGAAAGCATGTCCAGTATCCAGCGCTCCACAGTGCATCCACAGAGACATTGTGAGTCTCAGTGTGTGGAGAAAGCATGTCCAGTATCCAGCGCTCCACAAAGCATCCACATAGAAGGCTGGTTTGAGGCATTGTGAGTCTCAGGAGCTAGACCATCCTGAGGAGGCTGGATTTCAAGTTATCCTTCTGATAAGGAAACGCCTTAGTTTGCAATATATGCAAATTCACACTGTCATGTGACATGTCATGCAATCCAGTAGATCCCTATAGAAGCTGTGTGAGTGGTGTGCAACTACTCAGGAACAACCATGGGAAAGCAGAACCATATTGGTGACCACACAGGGAGCATAATAGTGTGAGCCCAGTGGCATGTTCAATGCGCTGTGAAAAGCACAGCGATGACCAAGATCAAAGTCCTTCACCACGGGCCAGTTTCTGGAAATATGCACTGTCCAAAATGTCCTTTACAAACAGTAGGTTTTGGTGTTGAATACTATGTGCTGAAGAGCATGCTGGAAGTCAACTTGAAGCCAAGAAGCAGTGCAGAGTGCTGGTTCTGAAATCTCTTCCTCTTATATTTAATCATTTGTGTGATTGTCTCTAACAGGCCTTTGAGCTATAATCACTGCTGGCTATGGGGATTGTACAGTAAATGAGACTGGGCTATGTGGATTGTACAGTAAATGAGACTGGGCTATGTGGATTGTACAGTAAATGAGACTGGGCTATGTGGATTGTACAGTAAATGAGACTGGGCTATGTGGATTGTACAGTAAATGAGACTGGGCTATGGGGATTGTACAGTAAATGAGACTGGGCTATGGGGATTGTACAGTAAATGAGACTGGGCTATGGGGATTGTACAGTAAATGAGACTGGGCTATGGGGATTGTACAGTAAATGAGACTGGGCTATGGGGATTGTACAGTAAATGAGACTGGGCTATGTGGATTGTACAGTAAATTAGACTGGGCTATGGGGATTGTACAGTAAATGAGACTGGGCTATGGGGATTGTACAGTAACTGAGACTGGGCTATGTGGATTGTACAGTAAATGAGACTGGGCTATGGGGATTGTACAGTAAATGAGACTGGGCTATGTGGATTGTACAGTAAATGAGACTGGGCTATGTGGATTGTACAGTAAATGAGACTGGGCTATGTGGATTGTACAGTAAATGAGACTGGGCTATGTGGATTGTACAGTAAATGAGACTGGGCTATGGGGATTGTACAGTAAATGAGACTGGGCTATGGGGATTGTACAGTAAATGAGACTGGGCTATGGGGATTGTACAGTAAATGAGACTGGGCTATGGGGATTGTACAGTAAATGAGACTGGGCTATGTGGATTGTACAGTAAATTAGACTGGGCTATGGGGATTGTACAGTAAATGAGACTGGGCTATGGGGATTGTACAGTAACTGAGACTGGGCTATGTGGATTGTACAGTAAATGAGACTGGGCTATGGGGATTGTACAGTAAATGAGACTGGGCTATGGGGATTGTACAGTAAATGAGACTGGGCTATGGGGATTGTACAGTAAATGAGACTGGGCTATGTGGATTGTACAGTAAATGAGACTGGGCTATGTGGATTGTACAGTAAATGAGACTGGGCTATGTGGATTGTACAGTAAATGAGACTGGGCTATGTGGATTGTACAGTAAATGAGACTGGGCTATGGGGATTGTACAGTAAATGAGACTGGGCTATGGGGATTGTACAGTAAATGAGACTGGGCTATGTGGATTGTACAGTAAATGAGACTGGGCTATGGGGATTGTACAGTAAATGAGACTGGGCTATGTGGATTGTACAGTAAATGAGACTGGGCTATGGGGATTGTACAGTAAATGAGACTGGGCTATGGGGATTGTACAGTAAATGAGACTGGGCTATGGGGATTGTACAGTAAATGACTCCCTCCAGTAGATGAGGTCTCTCATGAATGAGACTGGGCTATGTGGATTGTACAGTAAATGACTCCCTCCAGTAGATGAGGTCTCTCATGAATGAGACTGGGCTATGTGGATTGTACAGTAAATGAGACTGGGCTATGGGGATTGTACAGTAAATGAGACTGGGCTATGTGGATTGTACAGTAAATGACTCCCTCCAGTAGATGAGGTCTCTCATTAATGAGACTGGGCTATGTGGATTGTACAGTAAATGACTCCCTCCAGTAGATGAGGTCTCTCATTAATGAGACTGGGCTATGTGGATTGTACAGTAAATGAGACTGGGCTATGTGGATTGTACAGTAAATGAGACTGGGCTATGTGGATTGTACAGTAAATGAGACTGGGCTATGGGGATTGTACAGTAAATGAGACTGGGCTATGTGGATTGTACAGTAAATGACTCCCTCCAGTAGATGAGGTCTCTCATGAATGAGACTGGGCTATGTGGATTGTACAGTAAATGAGACTGGGCTATGGGGATTGTACAGTAAATGAGACTGGGCTATGTGGATTGTACAGTAAATGACTCCCTCCAGTAGATGAGGTCTCTCATTAATGAGACTGGGCTATGTGGATTGTACAGTAAATGACTCCCTCCAGTAGATGAGGTCTCTCATGAATGAGACTGGGCTATGTGGATTGTACAGTAAATGACTCCCTCCAGTAGATGAGGTCTCTCATGAATGAGACTGGGCTATGTGGATTGTACAGTAAATGACTCCCTCCAGTAGATGAGGTCTCTCATGAATGAGACTGGGCTATGTGGATTGTACAGTAAATGACTCCCTCCAGTAGATGAGGTCTCTCATGAATGAGACTGGGCTATGTGGATTGTACAGTAAATGACTCCCTCCAGTAGATGAGGTCTCTCATGAATGAGACTGGGCTATGTGGATTGTACAGTAAATGACTCCCTCCAGTAGATGAGGTCTCTCATTAATGAGACTGGGCTATGTGGATTGTACAGTAACTGACTCCCTCCAGTAGATGAGGTCTCTCATGAATGAGACTGGGCTATGTGGATTGTACAGTAAATGACTCCCTCCAGTAGATGAGGTCTCTCATGAATGAGACTGGGCTATGTGGATTGTACAGTAAATGACTCCCTCCAGTAGATGAGGTCTCTCATTAATGAGACTGGGCTATGTGGATTGTACAGTAAATGACTCCCTCCAGTAGATGAGGTCTCTCATGAATGAGACTGGGCTATGTGGATTGTACAGTAAATGACTCCCTCCAGTAGATGAGGTCTCTCATGAATGAGACTGGGCTATGTGGATTGTACAGTAAATGACTCCCTCCAGTAGATGAGGTCTCTCATTAATGAGACTGGGCTATGTGGATTGTACAGTAAATGACTCCCTCCAGTAGATGAGGTCTCTCATGAATGAGACTGGGCTATGTGGATTGTACAGTAAATGACTCCCTCCAGTAGATGAGGTCTCTCATGAATGAGACTGGGCTATGTGGATTGTACAGTAAATGACTCCCTCCAGTAGATGAGGTCTCTCATTAATGAGACTGGGCTATGTGGATTGTACAGTAAATGACTCCCTCCAGTAGATGAGGTCTCTCATTAATGAGACTGGGCTATGTGGATTGTACAGTAAATGACTCCCTCCAGTAGATGAGGTCTCTCATGAATGAGACTGGGCTATGTGGATTGTACAGTAACTGACTCCCTCCAGTAGATGAGGTCTCTCATTAATGAGACTGGGCTATGTGGATTGTACAGTAAATGAGACTGGGCTATGTGGATTGTACAGTAAATGACTCCCTCCAGTAGATGAGGTCTCTCATGAATGAGACTGGGCTATGTGGATTGTACAGTAAATGAGACTGGGCTATGTGGATTGTACAGTAAATGACTCCCTCCAGTAGATGAGGTCTCTCATTAATGAGACTGGGATATGTGGATTGTACAGTAAATGAGACTGGGCTATGTGGATTGTACAGTAAATGACTCCCTCCAGTAGATGAGGTCTCTCATTAATGAGACTGGGCTATGTGGATTGTACAGTAAATGACTCCCTCCAGTAGATGAGGTCTCTCATGAATGAGACTGGGCTATGTGGATTGTACAGTAAATGACTCCCTCCAGTAGATGAGGTCTCTCATGAATGAGACTGGGCTATGTGGATTGTACAGTAAATGACTCCCTCCAGTAGATGAGGTCTCTCATTAATGAGACTGGGCTATGTGGATTGTACAGTAAATGACTCCCTCCAGTAGATGAGGTCTCTCATGAATGAGACTGGGCTATGTGGATTGTACAGTAAATGACTCCCTCCAGTAGATGAGGTCTCTCATTAATGAGACTGGGCTATGTGGATTGTACAGTAAATGACTCCCTCCAGTAGATGAGGTCTCTCATTAATGAGACTGGGCTATGTGGATTGTACAGTAAATGACTCCCTCCAGTAGATGAGGTCTCTCATTAATGAGACTGGGCTATGTGGATTGTACAGTAAATGACTCCCTCCAGTAGATGAGGTCTCTCATTAATGAGACTGGGCTATGTGGATTGTACAGTAAATGACTCCCTCCAGTAGATGAGGTCTCTCATTAATGAGACTGGGCTATGTGGATTGTACAGTAAATGACTCCCTCCAGTAGATGAGGTCTCTCATTAATGAGACTGGGCTATGGGGATTGTACAGTAAATGACTCCCTCCAGTAGATGAGGTCTCTCATTAATGAGACTGGGCTATGTGGATTGTACAGTAAATGACTCCCTCCAGTAGATGAGGTCTCTCATGAATGAGACTGGGCTATGTGGATTGTACAGTAAATAACTCCCTCCAGTAGATGAGGTCTCTCATTAATGAGACTGGGCTATGTGGATTGTACAGTAAATGACTCCCTCCAGTAGATGAGGTCTCTCATGAATGAGACTGGGCTATGTGGATTGTACAGTAACTGACTCCCTCCAGTAGATGAGGTCTCTCATTAATGAGACTGGGCTATGTGGATTGTACAGTAAATGACTCCCTCCAGTAGATGAGGTCTCTCATGAATGAGACTGGGCTATGTGGATTGTACAGTAAATGAGACTGGGCTATGTGGATTGTACAGTAAATGACTCCCTCCAGTAGATGAGGTCTCTCATTAATGAGACTGGGCTATGTGGATTGTACAGTAAATGAGACTGGGCTATGTGGATTGTACAGTAAATGACTCCCTCCAGTAGATGAGGTCTCTCATTAATGAGACTGGGCTATGTGGATTGTACAGTAAATGAGACTGGGCTATGTGGATTGTACAGTAAATGACTCCCTCCAGTAGATGAGGTCTCTCATTATTGAGACTGGGCTATGTGGATTGTACAGTAAATGACTCCCTCCAGTAGATGAGGTCTCTCATTAATGAGACTGGGCTATGTGGATTGTACAGTAAATGACTCCCTCCAGTAGATGAGGTCTCTCATTAATGAGACTGGGCTATGTGGATTGTACAGTAAATGACTCCCTCCAGTAGATGAGGTCTCTCATTAATGAGACTGGGCTATGTGGATTGTACAGTAACTGACTCCCTCCAGTAGATGAGGTCTCTCATGAATGAGACTGGGCTATGTGGATTGTACAGTAAATGACTCCCTCCAGTAGATGAGGTCTCTCATTAATGAGACTGGGCTATGTGGATTGTACAGTAAATGAGACTGGGCTATGTGGATTGTACAGTAAATGACTCCCTCCAGTAGATGAGGTCTCTCATTAATGAGACTGGGCTATGTGGATTGTACAGTAAATGACTCCCTCCAGTAGATGAGGTCTCTCATTAATGAGACTGGGCTATGTGGATTGTACAGTAAATGACTCCCTCCAGTAGATGAGGTCTCTCATTAATGAGACTGGGCTATGTGGATTGTACAGTAAATGACTCCCTCCAGTAGATGAGGTCTCTCATTAATGAGACTGGGCTATGTGGATTGTACAGTAACTGACTCCCTCCAGTAGATGAGGTCTCTCATGAATGAGACTGGGCTATGTGGATTGTACAGTAAATGACTCCCTCCAGTAGATGAGGTCTCTCATTAATGAGACTGGGCTATGTGGATTGTACAGTAAATGACTCCCTCCAGTAGATGAGGTCTCTCATGAATGAGACTGGGCTATGTGGATTGTACAGTAAATGACTCCCTCCAGTAGATGAGGTCTCTCATGAATGAGACTGGGCTATGTGGATTGTACAGTAAATGACTCCCTCCAGTAGATGAGGTCTCTCATGAATGAGACTGGGCTATGTGGATTGTACAGTAAATGACTCCCTCCAGTAGATGAGGTCTCTCATGAATGAGACTGGGCTATGTGGATTGTACAGTAAATGACTCCCTCCAGTAGATGAGGTCTCTCATTAATGAGACTGGGCTATGTGGATTGTACAGTAAATGACTCCCTCCAGTAGATGAGGTCTCTCATTAATGAGACTGGGCTGCAATTAGCAGTCCCCAATCTGCAGTGAATATAACTCAAAAGCGAATATTGGGACAGATGATTTAAATTTCAGTGCTGGAGAAGTCGTCGGAGTGCTGGACTCTTGTATTATACAGAGGTCATTAATTATAAAGATATTTACTCTTTAACAAGGGGTAACTCTCCGGGGAAGCTCACAGACTTTACCATGACTTCCAAATGATCATACACCAACAAAACAAAAGAGAAAAAGAAATGCAGTAGAAACTGTACCAAATATGGATTCATATTTTGTGAAATGTTATTGAGCAAATGCTCTCTGCTACAGATTGTTTTAAAGTCTTGTATCTAACCCCCCCCCCCCCTTCTTTTAAAGGACCAGCAGGCAAAGGCAGTAAGCGGCACTAAGCGCCAAGTCCGGTTTTCACTGCCCCTCGAGCAGCCTCCACGAAGGGTCGTTGTGTTTTACAAATACAGATGGCATTCCCTTAACAAGGAACGGGCAAAGGGGGGTGCAGCCAGAAGGGGGTATCTGGGCAAGGGGTTAATGAACATTTCAATCTCTCTTAAAAAGGAAAATAAATGGAGTTTGAAGTAGCTGAGCAGATGTTTCATCTCCGCACCTTGTTGTTTAGATTAGGAGGGTCACTATTGTACTGGAATGGTGTGACTCGGAGGATTGTTAGAAATGAGCTTTTCCAAAGAACGTACAAGGACCAGATGTTTAACTTCATCCCTCCAGCAACAAAAAGAGACTGTCCTGTTTTATATTCGTTACATTTACAGGACCCCAGGATAAGTCTACAAGAGACACATTTATGTCACCATTTGACATCTACACAGTATCTATACTGCTAAATAGAATATTGTGTTTTTCATTACTAAATAACATTATTATGCATAACATAAGTTTCCATTCATAAAAGCTGAGGTTAAACTGGAATCTCAAGGTTAGGAAAACTGGAAAAAAGCTACCGTACTGCACAGTAAAAAAACAAATGTAGATTACCATTTTGGAGCTTACCACTTAACTCATAGACATGTATGCTTACAGTATATGCTTAATATTATTTATTATTAAAAACATTTCTTTTTTTCATTCAGTTGTTTCATAGTAATGTGTAAATTTTAATTTCGGTGAATGTTCTACAGCACAAAACGAGCGATGCTGTTCACTTGCTTAGCTTTCCCCAGTGTGAGGACACTGGTTTCATTATGCTAGCTGAAGAGTAGCCACCACTTCAAGTATGATTCTGTTACTAAATACAAACCTGTCTGTGTGAAGTACAGTGAAAACCAAACCAGCTTGTGATGAAAGCTCACTCGCTCCCTGAAGCATAAACCCATTTAAAGTGTTGAGCGGGGGCGTTCCTGGAAGCCATCTGTATTTACTATCATTGTGTATTTGTGTATGCACTCTACTGCCAGGGATTCACTAACTGCCTGTCTGAGCCTAGCAAGTAATTCAGGAGAATGTAACCTGGGCATCTGCTGCTATTTATAAGTCCTTAACATCACTTTTCACTACAAATGATGCCCAACAGGAAATGAATATGCATAACCCGCATTGTTCAACAGTCCCATGGAACGTGCTCCACTGTTTCAAGTAGAATTGGCTCACATAGTGTACCATGTCTATGTCAGTATGTGGTTGCCAGGCATGCAGCTGTAAATATGACTTCAGTGTATTGTTTTAAACAAGGTGCTATACAGTACAGGGTTGGACAAACAATGTGAAACATCTGCCATAAAGCTGAGGGAACACTAAGCCACGTCACAAGAATAGTGGCTTGAAACCTAGTTTGAGACATCTTTACTGTATCAAATCCCACGTCTCCCCTGGTGTGCCATGCAGTGGCCTGAAACCTAGCCTCCTGAAATCAAGTTCTAAGCCACACAGTGGCTTTGTGTTTCCTCAGGGTGCAGCCAGGGCAGCAGTGACTCGGCTTCAGAAGTCTGCAAGGTGATCACAGTTTTATAGACTCGGATCCAAGACCATTATTCAGTTATTGCTAATACTGTTCAGTAATCAGATTCTTCAGGGAAGGGCTGGAAATCTGCAGCAAAATCTCTTCTCCCAGAAATGCACATGGTCATCCTTTTTGAGAAACACCTGAAAATGATCTGCATCCCTGGGATGCTACTGTGTTACAGAAGACTAGGTGATGCTGGAAGTGCCATGTGCAGAACAAATGAATCGGTCATGTAATACAGGGGGGCAACCCTGGTCCTGGAGAGCCACAGTCTTGCAGGTCTCTTTAAATCATCAGTGGCTAAAGACCTGGAAAAAAAGTCTGCGTTGAACTTAGGTGGAGTGTAAACCAGAAGACCCTGCGGCTCTCCAGGACCAGGGTCAGCCACCCCGGTAATACAGTCCCAAGTTTGTGCTGCATAACAGCATTGTTTCCAATTATTTGTCCAAGCCCTGTAGCTCTTTTAAATCTTTAAAATGTTCAGGATATTAATTCTGCAAAAGTTACAAACGTGGTTGATCAATGAACGCACTTTAGCAAAGATACAAGCGCACATATAGCGCACATACTTAATGTTCTGTTTTACGTTGAAACGCACTGTACTGTGAAAGCCCTGTAAATGTCCCATACAGGTTGATGAATTAGGCTAATGATTCTTTATAACAGCTGGCATTACCTTTCAGCATCTCCAGTTTAAAATAAGCTTCAATGAAGTGTCTCCTCTTTCCTTTACCCTTTTATAGTCATTGACTGTGAGATGATTGTAGCGCTGCATTAGGCACAAGCACTCCTTACAGACATCCCCTTACTTGAACAGATGAAGATGACTTGCCCTCATCTGCAGAACAAATACCAAGTCCATTCCTTTGGATCTCTGTCCCCTTACATCCTCTGTGGTTTAACAGGCTCTCAGGCCAGGGGGCTCATGCTGAGGGGCTTGGGACTGTAATGTTTACACAGAACATTTCTTAGACATTGAGTAACACTGTATACAACAGCCATCTTTGCTGGCATCTCAGACCAGTTTTACTAAATGTGTTTCTATCGTCTGCGGAAGGCAAATATTCCCAGCCATGCAGCCCAGTCCTCTACATGCCCAACCCAACCCAGTCAATGCTTCACCCTCAGCCCAGGCTGCAGCCCCCATAACAGGCTAGTGAACAGCTCACCCACATTGGCTAGAATTGTACAGGGCATTTATGACACACATGTTGAATTCACGTCATGCATTTGATACTGACCTACCTTTTGGATTATTTTCTTGACTGAGATATGTATATTAGAAACACACCTTGTAAAGGAAGAACACACAATCTCTTGTGCATTGTTTTAACATTATTGGAACCAAGCTTCTCTAGCTGTAGGAACCCTGTGCAGTTCAACACTAATCCAAGCCTGTAGGAATCCTGTGCAGTTCAACACTAATCCAAGCCTGTAGGAACCCTGTGCAGTTCAACACTAATCCAAGCCTGTAGGAACCCTGTGCAGTTCAACACTAATCCAAGCCTGTAGGAACCCTGTGCAGTTCAACACTAATCCAAGCCTCTCTAGCTGTAGGAACCCTGTGCAGTTCAACACTAATCCAAGCCTCTCTAGCTGTAGGAACCCTGTGCAGTTCAACACTAATCCAAGCCTGTAGGAACCCTGTGCAGTTCAACACTAATCCAAGCCTGTAGGAACCCTGTGCAGTTCAACACTAATCCAAGCCTGTAGGAACCCTGTACAGTTCAACACTAATCCAAGCCTGTAGGAACCCTGTACAGTTCAACACTAATTTACTTCTCTGTAAACCACCACAGCAGAGTTTCAGATGGAATAATAACACTTTTTTTCTTTTTCTTCCTATTTTTCAGTCACCCAGAGTGAAAGAGGGTTCACAAAACTCAGTGGTGAGTCTGAAAAATAATTTACATTAAACATACTGTATTTCTTTGTATAAGATGTTACAGTTGCTGTATTGTTCTTCCTAAAAAAATGTCTGAATTTGACTGTTTCCTAGTACAGATGGTTTGTAGACCAATATCCAGTAAAATGGCATGCGTCTCCTTGCATCATTTTTTTGTTTGTTTGTTTGTTTCTAGGACTTTCCACCAACAGAGCCTACAAGTAGTCATCTTCAGCCTTCAGGGCAAGGGCCAGCACAACTACCTCAGCCTTCAGTCCAGGCCGCTATACAGGCCCTCCCAGCCAACGCTCCACCCGCTGCCCAGGCTGCAGCCCCCATACCAGGCCAGGCAGCTGCTCCTCAGGTACAGTTTCCTGTTCGTTTAGCTCACTGCGGCTGCCAGGTGGCTGCGTGAGGGCACCCAGGACACATCAACACTTTGTCGTTTTATTACCTAAAATCTAGGAATGTCAAGCTAAAAATAGACCTACCGTACTGCATAGAGACTGTTAGTCAAAAAGAATCTTTCCATTGTGTGGAGGGTCTGAATGCTAAAGGTGGGCTTTAATGAGTATGCTGCCAAACTGCTCAGCAAGACGCTGCTTAAAGATGTTTATTGCTGCATAAGACCCCAGACCTTTACACAAGTCAGTTTAGTTGTAAGAAGGGATGTGATACAACAGGTAACTTCGCTAACATGGAGTTGAATTGGAAGCGAGTCCATGTGCTCCTGTAACCCTGGCAATCCATGTGCTCCCGTAACCCTGACAATCCATGTGCTCCTTTAATCCTGACAATCCACGTACTCCCGTAACCCTGACAATCCACGTGCTCCCGTAACCCTGACAATCCACGTGCTCCCGTAACCCTGACAATCCACGTGCTCCCGTAACCCTGACAATCCATGTGCTCCCGTAACCCTGACAATCCACGTACTCCCGTAACCCTGACAATCCACATGCTCCCGTAACCCTGGCAATCCACGTGCTCCCGTAACCCTGACAATCCACGTGCTCCCGTAACCCTGACAATCCACGTGCTCCCGTAACCCTGACAATCCATGTGCTCCCGTAACCCTGACAATCCACGTGCTCCCGTAACCCTGACAATCCACGTGCTCCCGTAACCCTGACAATCCACGTGCTCCCGTAACCCTGACAATCCACGTACTCCCGTAACCCTGACAATCCACGTGCTCCCGTAAGTGGTGACAATGAGAGGCGGGCTGTGGAGGAAGAGTAACCCAGCAAGGAGCAGTTCGATTGGAGAAATAAAAAGGCATGTCTTGTATTAGGCAGTAAAAAACAAACAAGCAAGCAAGCAAGATTTTAAAAGTTAAAAGTAAAAAAGAGACCACCGCCAAGGTTTCCAAATCATGTCTTATTACTGCTTAAACTTGCAGTTAATGAAGCCCAGCTGAAGGTACACGGTTATGCAGCGCTCCAGATAAGATGTGTACTGGGTATTTTACGCATTGAAACAATATGAATTATTATTATTTGTTTATTTAGCAGACACCTTTATCCAAGGCGACTTACAGAGACTAGGGTGTGTGAACTATGCAGGAGGTTAAGTGACTTGCTCTGGGTCACTCAGTGAGTGAGCCGGGATTTGAACCGGGGACCTCCTGGTTACAAGCCCTTTTCTTTAACCATGCATGATATTTAAATGGAATGCATAAAGAACACGCACAGCAATTCTGCAGCACAGCTTGCGCCCACATGGTATCAAGCTTCTTGTACTTCGCTGGTTCCCGGCGTCCCAGTGGTCAGTTGTGAATGTACTGCATGCGGGAGCTAGAGAATGGATCATAGGAATGCTGGGATAGCTCATTGTAGCCGACCTGGGAATTGCCACAAACACATGACCAGTAAGTCCAGGTTTTCAAGACGGTGTTTTTTTGTTTGTTTTTTTTAAAGCGTATGGTTTAATCCACTCACTTGCAATGCGTGTTTGTGGTTGATTGGTGAATACGCGTCTGGATTCTACATTTTGGATTCTGGATTTCTCGGCGTCATCTTAGCCCCCTCAACCTAAGCTACCAATTTACATATCTGTCAACCGAATTTTTGGAAGGTAAATCTATATAATAAATATAGCTTTCTGTGTTTAGAGAGTCAGGATGCTTCATATTGCTATAGCAAGGCAAGCGATAGGGAATACAGTATTATTGTTTCTTTATAAATATCTAGTACGTGCATGCAGGCCTTTTGTTAAGTATATTCCAGCTGCAGCATTCTGTTTCTGTGTGGAGTTGCTTCTCAGCCATGGTGCTTGTGTTAATAAAGCAAATGAAATGCAAGGCTGTAGTTCATGCATAGCCTGTAAGTTAGCATTGAAGTATGTACCGTATTGAAAGCACTCATGACTGCAAGGGGGTGTGCATTTCACTCACATAGTGTCTGAATTGGAGAGTAAATTACTCAATGACCCAAAACTGTTTTGGAGCGCTGGTTATAGAAACAAATAAAGCTGCTTTCCTCGATGGCTTTTTTCATCAAGTCTTTTCCCTTCACAGGTGCCCCCTGCTGCTCCCTCTGCTGCTCCAGCATACGATGCTACGCAGTCACCCATCAGTCTGGTATTGAGGTTAAGGTAAGTTTCAAATGGGCTTGCATTACATTTCCCGTACAGCGCAGTGTTTGGTGTATTGGCCACCACTGATCTAGATGGAATGTCACGGTTTGACAGGTTATACTTTGGTTTACCACCAGAGGGCAGCAATAGCACATTTTGTTTCGGACCATAATATAACATAAGTGTATTGACTCAAAGAAACTGCAAAATGATATCGCAAACATCTACCAGACACCATAATAGTAATACAGTATTTCCTGTATGTAATTCAATATGTTAATGTAACATTATTCAGCACGTTTCATTCAATAATCATTGCAACTTTATGAAGCAAAATAGCACTGGTGTCTGGAGGGACTCTGTAAGTCTTACTGCTACAAGCTGATTGGCAGGGCACCTCACCTCATCACAGAGCAGCACTCTCACCTGTCTCTCTCACTGGCAGTGCACCTCATCACAGAGCAGCACTCTCACCTGTCTCTCTCCTTGGCAGTGCACCTCATCACAGAGCAGCACTCTCACCTGTCTCTCTCACTGGCAGTGCACCTCATCACAGAGCAGCACTCTCACCTGTCTCTCTCACTGGCAATGTGTCTCCTCTCTAAGCAGAGCAGTACTGAACTCACTTGTTTCTCTTTCATCTCTTACAGGAATTTAAAGAAGGAGCTGAATGACATTCGATTTGAATTCATGCCTGGGAGAGGTAACTTCAATTCAGTTCATTTTATAAAGTGCCTGTCATGCCACCGTGGCATTCAAAGCGCTTTACATGTCGCTTCAAACAGAAAGAAGAATGCAATCGCAAGACTAGTCAAAATTACAAAGTAATAAGAACAATAAATAATAATGAAAATGATTGTGATTCTCTTCAGATACCGCTGATGGAGTTTCCCAAGAGCTGGTTTCTGCCGGGCTGGTTGATGGAAGAGATGTAGTAATAGGTGGGTGAACTCAGTCGATGCACAATGTGTACCTGGACAAAGATATCACAGCAGCAGCTCTGCGTCACTAGCTGTACATCGTGGGGCTTGAATTACCAAACCGTATTGCTTACTTAATGTTTTGCAAATCAACAGTTTGTTGTTCAATGTAGAAATACAGGCTGACAGAGCAGAAGCTCAGGAGAAGCTGAGTGGCTCTGAGCTATTGTGTTTGAGGGGTACAGGGGTGTTCTTTACCGCACTTGGGTATTCAGAGATTATTAGGTGTTTCTGATAAAAAGGGTTTATTGACTGCTATTTGTCTGTGCTTCCCTTATTCTTGAATGTAATGTATTACAAAAGAATTACATTTCTTCTTCAGATTATCCCCGATTGCACACTCATGCTGTAAGGTCTTAAGCTGAGGGAACACAGAGCCACGTCTTCAGGAACGGTGGCTTGAAACCTGGTTCCAGGAGACCTAGTTTGAGACAACATTGTTTCATCAAACCCCAAGTCTCCCCCGGTGGGCCATGCAGTGGCCTGAAACCTAGTCTCCTGAAACCAAGTTCCAAGCCACAAAGTGGCTGTGTGTTCCCTCAGCTTTAGGGTGGTGTCTTCAGACAACACCCTACAGAATAATGTTGTTGGGGCAAGTTTGGTAACCGTTATAGTTTGTTTAACTTGAATGAAAACAATTCAAATTAAGCATTGATCATTTGAAGACCTGTAGTCATTTTAGTGAATATTGGATCAAGCTAACATTCTCTTTCATTTCAGTTGCTGCTAATTTGCAGAAAATTGTTGATGACCCACAGACAACCCGATCAGTCACTTTTAAACTGGTAAGTGGACAAAACGGACACGTGTTCCTTCAACCCCAAGACTGACTGGAGAAATAAACATCCCATTAAGAGGGCTCATACACTGTGTAGGTTTCTTCATTTTTGGTGTTTTGTTTTGAAGAGCAAACCAAATCTTGTGACTCATGCACTGCTGGAGTACATTATTTATTTTGGTCTTCACTGTTCCTGGGGTAGTGTTAGTGTATCTGTTTTTGTGTGCCTGTAGAAGCACAAATGTTCCGTGTCAAATCAGTACAAAGGGTTCCCCGAGTGGCTCCCCTGGAAAAGGCATGGCTGTGTGGTGTGCAGGGTGAGTAATACATTCAGGGGAGTGCAGGGGTCCCTTAGAGTCTCCCCTGGTAAAGGCACGGCCGTGTGATGTGCAGTTAGAGTAAGAGAGAGTGTCACATTGGCTCTGCCACTCCTGTGGGTTAGGAGCTGCCGAGTGAGCTCAGGCGGACACCTGCAGGGCTGGCCTTTGTCCTCCAGAGGGCGGTAGCTCTCTGACATCCGCTCTCGAGTTCCTGGCTTGGTCGTGGGATCGGAGGACTCCCACTGAACCTTCAGTTCTCCTCAGCTGTGTGGGGAATTGTGAGGTGAAAAATAATTGAGCATTTAAATTGGGGAGAAAATCTGGGGTAAAATAATTGGGCACTCGAAATAAAAATAAAAAAATTACAACAAAATCAGTACTAAGCACCTTTTTGTTTTTTTCTCTTGTATCCATAGGCCTCTGGAGTTGAAGTCTCTGAAATTCCAGATGATGTCAAACTTATGGGATTTGCACATCTCAGCATTAGTTAAACTACTCTTCCAGGGACGTGACTTGCCTAAAAAAAAAAGAGGCACTCCTGTGCTAATTCCTCACTTTTATTGGCCTAATGAAAACCACTATTGCCAAAGAAAATTCTGAAAACGCTGCCACCCCCATAGGATTCGAAACGTCGCTTTGTAACTAAGATGATGTGTTTCTAATGCAACTAATAGGAATCACACTAAAATGTTTACAGTGTATGTATGTTTGGAATGAAGCAATCATCAGCATCCACCCCACCCAGAGCTTTTCTGCTTTCATTTAAGACATGCAATCTCGACCTGCAAGTCCTGCTAATGTAAACATGCCTTCTGTTAAACAGTGCTACTGAATACACAGCTGGGACCCCACTGCAGTACTGAACCCTAACTGTACAAAGGGTGTGCTTTCAGTTACTAACTTTAAGCTGTCCTTTAGGAAACCCAATCAATGCACACCTTGTAATAGGGACACCTCACATCTTCCTATGTATTCGTTCTGCGATGCACACATTAAGAAGTGTGCATTAACTAGCTGTGTAGCTAGGGCTGTTCCATTAGCAAGCACCATTGAGTTCAAACTCATCCAAACTCATCAGAAAGGAGACCCGTTTAGAGGACTTGCAGGCAACACACTTGTGATAAGGACATTGCATACAGTGGATCTTTGCAGTTAGTTTCATTTTTATTTTGGCTCTGGTAGTTTTGGGTCTTTTGATTATAGGAGGGTCTATATGTTTGTTTCCTTTTAAGAATAAACGTGGATCTGGTGAGATATATGAAGTGCCCTTTATACTGTACACTTACCTTGCTGATTCATATATACCAGTATATTTCTCAATACCAAAGAATTTTAGGAAAAATCTTTTGTAGGAAAAGTTTTGCTTTTGTGGATGAGGAAAAAAAAAGTTACAAGAAATAGATGTCTACAATTTATTTATTTCTGCAATTTTTTTTTTTTTGCAAAACTCAAAAAATGCTAATTCAAAAGTATTCATACCCTGACAAGGAAAATGAAATTAATAGCTAGTTGAGGCACCTTTAGCAATAATAACCTCTTTTAAACGATTAGGATATTTGTCAATGAGCTTTTGGCATGATTCTTTAGTGATCTTTGAGCATTCTTCAACACAAAATTGTTCCAGTTCATTCAAATTCCAAGGACTTCTCTTGTGCATAGCCTTCTTCAACTCACAGCAAAGATTTAGATCGGAACTTTGAACAGGCCATTCCAGAACCTTGATTTTATTCCTCTTTAATCATTCTGAAGTAGATTTCGATGTGTGGTTTTGCTACAAAAGATTTTCCCTATAATTCTTTGTTTTCGAGAAATTTCTAGAAATTATAAATTTCCATTGGGGTTTGTAAACGTGTGACTAAAGCTGCATATATATATATATATATATATATATATATATATATATATATATATATATATATATATATATATATATATACACACATATACAGTGCCTATAGAAAGTCTACACCCCCTTTCAAAATTTCCACCTTTTGTTGCCTTATAGCCTGGAATTAAAATGCATTAAAATAGTTTTTTTTTTTTCATTTATCTGCACATCCTACCCCACAACTTACAAGTGAAAAAGATATTCTAGAAAATTGTAGAAAATTAATTAAAAATAAAAACTGAAATAGCTTGGTTGGATAAGTGTCCACCCCCCTAATAGCAATCCTAAATTAGCTCAGGTGTAACCAATCGCCTTCAAAATCACACACCAAGTGACCTCCACCTGTGTTAAATTGTAGTGATTCACATGATTTCAGAATAAATTAAGCAGTTCCTGTAGGTTCCCTCTGCTGGGTAGTGCATTTCAAAGCAAAGACTCAACCATGAGCACCAAGGAGCTTTCAAAAGAACTCCGGGACAAAGTTGTTGAAAGGCACAGATCAGGGGATGGGTATACAAAAATATCAAAGACCTTGAATATCCCTTGGAGCACGGTCAAGATGATTATTAAGAAATGGAAGGTGTATGGCACCACCAAGACCCTGCCTAGATCAAGCCGTCCCTCCAAACTGGATGACCGAGCAAAAAGGAGACAGATCAGAGAGGCTACCAAGAGGCCAATGGCAACTTTGCAAGAGCTACAGGCTTTTATGGCCAAGGCTGGTCAAAGTGTGCATGTGACAACAATATCCCAAGCACTCCACAAATCTGGCCTGTATGGTAGGGTGGCAAGAAGGAAGCCTTTACTCAAGAAAGCCCACCTTGAATCCCTTTTGAAGTATGCAAAAAAAAAACACTGGTGGTCTGACAAAACAAAAATGGAACTTTTTGGCCTAAATGCAAAGCGTTATGTTTGGTGCAAACCCAACACGGCGCATCGCCCAAAGAACACCATCCCTACTGTGAAGCACGGTGGTGGCAGCATCATGTTATGGGGATGTTTCTCATTGGCAGGGACTGGGGCACTTGTCAGGATAGAAGGGAAAATGAATGGAGCAAAGTACAGAGAAGTCCTTGAGGAAAACCTGCTGCCCTCTGCAAGAAAGCTGAAACTGGGACGGAAGTTCACCTTTCAGCATGACAACGACCCAAAGCACACAGCCAAAGCTACACTGGAGTGGCTAGGGAACAAAAAGGTAAATGTCCTTGAGTGGCCCAGTCAGATCCAATCGAAAATTTGTGGCATGACTTGAAGATTGCTGTCCATCAACCCTCCCCAAGGAACTTGACAAGAGCTTGAACAGTTTTGTAAAGAAGAATGGTCAAATATTGCCAAATCTAGGTGTGCAAAGTTGGTAGAGACCTATCCCAACAGACTCACAGCTGTAATTACTGCCAAAGGTGCTTCCACCAAGTATTAACTCGGGGGGGTGGAGACTTATCCAATTATGATCTTTCAGTTTTGTATTTAATATATAATTTTTTTCTCAATAAAACCTTTTTTCCCCTTAACAGTGTGGAGTATGGTGTGTAGATAAGTGGGAAAAAATCCTCATTTAAATGCATGAAACTCTGAGGCACTGACACAACAAAATGTGAAAAAAGTCCAAGGGGGTGTAGACTTTCTATATATATATATATATATATATATATATATATATATATATATATATATATATATATATATAGTGGTAACTGGTGCGACCCTTTCAATCCCCATGACTGTGGTATACATGTCAGTGGTATACTGTAATTGAAGCACTGGTAGGGAAAAAAGTGCCCATTTACTTTTTATTTAGACTGTTACCAAAAGCCCAGTATGTGTGCCTTTAAGTATTTTGAAGATGACTTTACGGTCCGGCTCACTGTGTGGTATTCACTGGTAAAGTATGCATCTAAAACCCTTTCACACTGGAATGATCTACCCGGGCAGGACCCAGTGTCATGTGGGTCGGATACGTGATTTCACACTGCTTTTGATAAAGCAGGGTTCACCTGGGTGACAGACGCAAGTACACATGCGTGTATCAATGCCCTGGAAGCAGCTTGTTACTGACGCTTCCATCCAAGCTTCTCTGGATTGAACCGTCAGCCCAAATGTTGATTAGAGCAAATGTTTCTTCATCCCTGCTGCAATCTGGCTCATGCTGTGTCTCAATCAACACAAATACGGCTAAACAGAATAAACGGAAACGTTCCTTGCGGAAGTGAAGCCTTCACGCAGGTGTGGCTGTTTGTTATTGTGTCAGCTCATGAACGGCCGTCAAGCATTTTGTCTCCCACATCCTGAGGTGGGTCGCTGGGACCCGGGTTAACTGACCCAGGTGTGTGGTTTCACACTAGGCAGGATTGTGACCCGGTTAGGCAGGACTCGGGTCTGTACCCGGGTAGGAGTGCCAGTGTGAAAGGGGTTATATTCTACTGTATACCCTGATCATATTCAAGCAGCGCAAAACCTTAGAGGACTCCATTCGAGCTAGCAAGGAAACAAAGTCCTGCACACACTATAGTGTCAAAATAAAGCTATCATTAGGCAAAGCTTTTTCATTTGTAATTGTTTTAGTTTTCTTAGACTAGTGGGGCCTGCCATTGAGATCACTCAGCACTTCTGTGATCATTAATAATCCTGTGCACCAGGACAGTAATTAAAGCATGCATCATAGAGCCTCTGGAATATAATGACAAACCAGGCTTTTATTTATGTAGTGTTTCTTTTTAATCTCCTGGCAGCAATAGAAACCCCATCAGACCGCACTGGGATACAAATGCCACATGATCCATCATCGCCCCCTCGTCCGCGTGTTAGTTTATGGAATGCAGTCGTGTCTTATCAGGAGGATTCATAAGAACTTCACTACTTTTAGTATGTAAATAATTTAATTTGGTGTTGATTGTTTTTATACTGGGTGTTTCACATTTGGCCTTTGTATCTTATTTTTTTTTTCTCCAAAAATAAGGTAAAGCTGGAGCAGGCATTCAATAACACTGCAGCAGCAACTATTACTCCTAGCAGAGCATTTCTGTGAAACACATCGCGGTACCTGATGACATTACCATGGTAACACTGTGGCTACAGACATGCCCAGCAATTACACACTAATCCACCAATCACTAGCAGGTAAAAGCAGAAGCTATTATCCACGGTTACGTAATGGCCTGTAATGTAAAGTGTAAGGAAACAGGAAATGATATATTAAAAACAAAACAAACAAAAAAATGTAAGAGCTTTTGGTTTGTCTTCCTCAGCAGGTACAGGTGTGATCTAGAATCTAGAAGTTGTAACTCTTTTTAAAGTACATATTTTGTTGAGCCACCCATTTAAGCCATGTGCATTATGGTTTTAATGCCAGGATGTGTTACACTGAATTTAAAGTCAAAGCTGTTTTATGTTAAATTTCTATAATCTGTAATGTAATAGCTGAGTGGAAGAGAGGCAGTGCTGCACTTTTCAAACTCTCCCCCATGCCCACTGCACACAGACCCAGGTGTTTGTTTTTGTGCTGTTAAAAGCGAGTGTAATTTTGCTTCACATGTTGTGTTTTCAATCTGGAAGGACAAACGCACGGCACGCTTTAATGCGTGTTGTTTTCTGAAGTTTTGTTCAACATATTCTAAAGAATTTTATAATGAAGTCTTCGGTTTTAGCTCCCTCAATATGACAGACAAAGCATTTGAACACAAGAGTGATTGAGAGAAAGTGTCTTCAAAGAGCGAAAATGCTTTGATTTGTGAGGAATTCCGGGCAGAATCCTCAACTGACACGGCCCATTGTCCTCAGCCAAGGGTTGAAATGAAGCGACCGATTCAGATATTGTGTCAACTGGACTGACTAATCCAGTTTCTGCATTATAAATAACTAGGCCCCTCTTAGCCAGTCAGAGAACTCTAGATTCACAGACAGCACTAATTGATATTTTACAGTAAGCAGTTCTCTTGCACCAAAATAATTACCAGATCAAAATTCTGTAACAGGCCTGTATCAATTGTCAAAAAGAATGACACTTAAAATTGGTATCAAAATATGTATATTCCTCTATTCTTTCAACTAAAGGAGTGATTAGACGTTAGGAGGACAACCTTTATCTTGACGAGCATTAAAACCCAGTCACTCGGCATTAAACATGTTGGTTGGATGACAGAAACACTCACCCAGGTGTTGGGAGAGTCATTTAAAATGAATGTTCTTATCTCTCTTATCGAGCTGGAATCAGACATCTCATCTCCGTTTCATTCTGTCTGGATTTCTAGTATGTCAGAGCCATAATAACAGTGCTGTCATTCAGTTCATAATACAGTGCTTGCGATTGGTGTATCTGACTTGAATTAGAGATCACGATCCAAGGGTGGTGGTGTCATATCCAAGAATAATGAAACATCTGTGGCACAGCATTGAAATGAGACGCCAGTGCTTTAAATACAAGCACATTGCAGATTGCACACTGATTCCCTGTATTTTCCCTGATCTCATTATAGGGTCTTGGAATCTGTCAGCTTCATTCTGTGAACCCTTTCCATTTTAGAAGAGCTACAGCAGCTCTAACTACATTCTGGGGATGTGTTCATGAAGCAGGTTTATCTCTTAGTTCTGGTATGAGAAAGAAATAACATATTCAGCATACCTGCAAGTTCACAATTTCACAGTTACTGTACAGACCAGCACGCACACTCTGGATTGCACCTTGCAAAAATCAGCTGCATGGTATTATGTATGTATGTATGTATGTATGTATGCATGTATGTATGTATGTATGTATATTATTATTATTATTATTATTATTATTATTATTATTACATTTTAAAATCCAATTCCCCCCTTACTCTAACCAGTATAATTTCCACAGTACAGCCCCCCTATTGGTAAGTTGAACTTGTACATGTTCAAATATACAATGGTACAGAGAAACCTTCTCCTCCACGCTGGTCTGTATGAACTGGAGCCCCCTCCCCCATGCTCTCCTCCACGCTGGTCTGTATGAACTGGAGCCCCCTCCCCCATGCTCTCCTCCACGCTGGTCTGTATGAACTGGAGCCCCCTCCCCCATGCTCTCCTCCACGCTGGTCTGTATGAACTGGAGCCCCCTCCCCTCCCCCATGCTCTCCTCCACGCTGGTCTGTATGAACTGGAGCCCCCTCCCCCATGCTCTCCTCCACGCTGGTCTGTATGATCTGGAGCACCCTCCCCTCCCCCATGCTCTCCTCCACGCTGGTCTGTATGAACTGGAGCCCCCTCCCCCATGCTCTCCTCCACGCTGGTCTGTATGAACTGGAGCCCCCTCCCCTCCCCCATGCTCTCCTCCACGCTGGTCTGTATGAACTGGAGCCCCCTCCCCCATGCTCTCCTCCACGCTGGTCTGTATGAACTGGAGCCCCCTCCCCTCCCCCATGCTCTCCTCCACGCTGGTCTGTATGAACTGGAGCCCCCTCCCCCATGCTCTCCTCCACGCTGGTCTGTATGATCTGGAGCACCCTCCCCTCCCATGCTCTCCTCCACGCTGGTCTGTATGAACTGGAGCCCCCTCCCCCATGCTCTCCTCCACGCTGGTCTGTATGAACTGGAGCCCCCTCCCCCATGCTCTCCTCCACGCTGGTCTGTATGAACTGGAGCCCCCTCCCCTCCCATGCTCTCCTCCACGCTGGTCTATATGAACTGGAGCCCCCTCCCCCATGCTCTCCTCCACGCTGGTCTGTATGAACTGGAGCCCCCTCCCCCATGCTCTCCTCCACGCTGGTCTGTATGAACTGGAGCCCCCTCCCCCATGCTCTCCTCCACGCTGGTCTGTATGAACTGGAGCCCCCTCCCCCATGCTCTCCTCCATGCTGGTCTGTATGAACTGGAGCCCCCTCCCCCATGCTCTCCTCCACGCTGGTCTATATGAACTGGAGCCCCCTCCCCCATGCTCTCCTCAACGCTGGTCTGTATGAACTGGAGCCCCCTCCCCTCCCATGCTCTCCTCCACGCTGGTCTGTATGAACTGGAGCCCCCTCCCCTCCCATGCTCTCCTCCACGCTGGTCTGTATGAACTGGAGCCCCCTCCCCCATGCTCTCCTCCACGCTGGTCTGTATGAACTGGAGCCCCCCCATGCTCCAGTGCAGGTTGGCATGCAGTACCATGTGATTTAAACTGGAGAGGGACTCTTTCTATCTAGCAAAGACAGTGTGGAGGACCAGACTTGAGAGGCGGCTTCTCTCTAGGGCTGTAGCTTCAAATACTGAAACAAATGTACAATTTCAACAGCACAGTCAGGGACATTGTAAACATGGTACCGAGGCGAATGAAGAGTAGGTTTTAAAGCCTTAGATACGACACTCAACTGTAATCAATGATCTGTCCCTAACAGTGAAGGAGCAATGGGACAAGGTACACACATAACTGTGTGTGTAGTAGATTCAGCACAAAGGAGTACAATATTCTAGGTGTGTTTTTCTTTTTTTTGTCCTTTGGTTTTGGATTGAAATGCATGTTTCTCTAATTAGTTTTAATCAATAAAGAATAAGATTATCAATTGAGTCTGTGGCTGTTTGTCATTTGGACGAGGACTATCCGAACAAGGTCATTTTGTTCAGTGTTGGAATGTGCTTGAAAAAAACTTGAACTGTAAGAATCACAAAAATGCACATTTATACAAAGTGCATGCAGAAGCAATGGAAAGAGATTGGCGTTGCTGACTCATTCCTGGTTACTTTGAAGTAAATGAAAATCTTGTACATATACACCAGTATTAGAATCCTTTCAAAATCAGAATTGAGCTCAAAAACATGTTTGTTCTGCCAATGAGTGTTCTAAACTAAGCTTAATTTGCAGTATAAGTCTAGAAAATAGTTAACTAATCCTATTAATTCAGCAGTATTAAAGGTTGCTTTTTGGACTTTACCTTTGTTGTGAAACTCCAAAGGAGTCCAGGAGATTCCCCAGGGAAGCAAGCCACTCTGTGTCGTGCTAAAACCTGATTTATTCTTTTTTTTATTTTTGTTGCCAGTATCACATAGAAACAATTTTGTGCTCTGCAGTACATTACACGGCAATAGACTGTGGAATTGAAGCCTTGAACAAACTGACAGTTTATTGCCCACATTAACACAATAAAACATCCCTTTGCATGAAGAAGAGTACACTTCACGGTAAATTAGACCATCTATAGAGAAATGTAACCTGTATCATAAGCCAACATGCTCCTGCCGTTCCTGATATGTTACAATAATGCGAGATGCTTTTCTGTACTAACAGATGGTTAGCAGGGCTGGCTCATGTAATGTACAATCTTGGTCATTTACTTGCACATGCTGTGGTGCAGCTAGAGGTCTGGATTAGGTACTTGTGCTTTACTCACACATGCTGTGGTGCAGCCATGGGGAACACTACAACACTGTTGAAGGCCAAACACATTGATCATTAACTATGAGTGTTAGCATCAGCAAGGGACAGAATGCTGAATGGTGTCAAACACACAGCTTCTTTAACTGCTAATAGTTAAGTCACCATGTGAGGTCTAAAGTACCTTCTCCAGTTTGACAAAATGTGAAGTGCAAAGTATGTCAAAAAGATGGTTTGATCTGTTAAATTAAAATGATAGAAATAACCATGTAAAAGAAAAGAAGCTGTTGTCAAGCTGTTTAGATATCTGATCCATGAACAGATGAAGCGCACCTTGATCGATCAGCGTCAGGACTTAAAGTGCAGCAGCTGTTTAATCATTCATTACTGTGTGGTTAAAAGGCTGTGCAGGATTTGTGTTCTTCTGGCAGCTCAACATGAGTTACTTTGGGGAGATCCTCACAGCTGTCGGTGAATTCGGAGCATTTCAGAAGCGCCTGCTGGTGGCAACATGCATTCCCAATATCTGCATGGCCTTCCACGTGTTTGGACAGGTGTTCACAGGAATAAGCGTGGCGCACCACTGTAGCACTGACTGGATCCTGAAGCTGAGCCCCAACCTAACGAGACAAGAGCAGTGGAATCTAACACTGCCCAAGGAGAAGGACGGCTCCTTTAAGAAATGTGAGATGTACACTCCGGTTGACTGGGATATTGAGGCCATCAAGGCGTACGGACTGAACTCCACTGTGCAGTGTCAGGATGGGTGGGTCTATGACACATCGCAGTACACGTCAACGTTAGTGACCGAGGTGAGTGACGGCACTTTCTTAATTGCTGGGGGGAGTTTTGTTTACTGGGGCTCATGAGTACGTATGTCACACAGATTTAAATTATTAAAAAAAATAAAAAATAAATCTGGCTCAGGTTACAAATGAGTCTGGTGCACTCAACTACCCAGAGTGAATAGCAATCTTTTTTACAGACACTAAAACAGGCAATTTAGACAATAAAGTACCTGACATAACCCCAGTCAGGTAGTCTAATTCGCTTTCTTCCCAGTTTGAAATGCCCAACAGGAATATCACTTCACCACTGCAACCCTGTGAATAAATACGTACATACAGTGAAAACTCTATTATTCAAAGTAACTGGGATCAGGGCAATTGTTTAGATAATTCTTTATATGACTCCCAATCAAGAAAGTTCCTAAAAAGATAAGATACCACCGCTGTACTGTAAAAATCATAACACACAGTACTGAACTGCACTGCTCTGTGAATACCAGCTTTGGCATTTAGTTTGACAGCAAGGCAGCAGAGCACAGAATACAAGAAGCCAGGTTAACAAGGAGCTGTTCGGAGAGTCGAAGTCTGGATAATCACCTGGTTTCTTTTATATCCAGAGAATCAGACAGCAGCGGCGGTGAAGGCTGCTTTGATTCCTGCGATTATTGGAATCCAGTCCTTGATGACCTGCTCCCTTATGAGCTCTGGCTTCAAGTTAGACTAATGAAGAAACTATTTAACAAACACTGAATTACAGGCTGCTTTCACAGAGTCTGGTAATCCACTGAATTGGGATCTCCTTACTAAGGTAACATTAGTGCAGTGGTGACCAGTCACAGTCCTGGTGGGCATTCCGCTCCAGGTTTAACAGGTCAAATGAGACAATTAACTACTTCAGGGTCTGGGTGGAGGTTTTATTGGTTAATTTAAACAATTCAGAACAGGTTTGGATCAATTATTTTACAACCGATTTTCTCCCCAGTTTAGAATGTCCAAACCCCCCACTCCCCCCTAATGATGCCCCACACAGCTCAGGACAACTGAAGGTTCAGTGTGCATCCTCCAATCCCACGACAAAGCCAGGAACTCGAGAGCCGATGTCAGTGAGCTACCGGCCTCTGGAGGACAAAGGCAGCCCTGCAGGTGTCCATCTGAGCTCACTAGATGCCTGGCCGGTAGGGTCTGCTGTAGCACGATGAGGAGAAACAGTCCCTGCCCATTCTGCCTTCCTAACATGCGGGAACACCAGAACCAATGCAACGCTCCATCCAGAATCCCCGGCAAAGACCAGCAATTTTGCACAGCCGGGACATGAACCTCCACTCCCCTGACTGTGTGACTCACTCTGCACACCACGCAGCCGTGCTTTTAGCAGGGGAGACCCACTGGGACCCCTGCACTCCCCTGACTGTATGACTCACTCTGCACACCACGCAGCCGTGCTTTTAGCAGGGGAGACCCTCTGGGACCCCTGCACTCCCCTGACTGTATGACTCACCCTGCACACCACACAACCGTGCTTTTAGCAGGGGAGACCCTCTGGGACCCCTGGACTCCCCTGACTGTATGACTCACCCTGCACACCACACAACCATGCTTTTAGCAGGGGAGACCCTCTGGGACCCCTGCACTCCCCTGACTGTATGACGCACCCTGCACTCGACACAGCTGTGCTTTTACCAAGTGTGCCAACCGGGGATCCCCTCCTGTTAAAAAAAAAAAGGAATGCATTTCCATTTTTGTCTGCCATTTGGTAGCAAAAATAATGAAGCTCAGCTCAAAGCTTGGGGAGCTGACCATGATAGCAAGTTGCACTATAAAAAGTTTATAGAGAAATAAAAGTTAACCGATGATGATGATGATGATGATGATGATGATGATGATGATGATTCCACGGTGTTTCCTCAGTTTAATCTGGTTTGTGATAACAGTGGATTCAATGAGCTGTCCCAGTCTATCTTCATGGCTGGTCTCCTTATTGGAGCCCTGGTGTTTGGCCCACTAGCTGACAGGTAAGACCATTCCCATATCGTCCATTATTATAAATGTGAACCAATAGTTTACATGAAGTGTCTCTAATTACTAATTTCTATAGTAGTTACTTAGTAAATGTGTACTGACATACAATGTTATTATGCATAGTTACAATGTACTTAACATTTAAATCTTGTTGCACCTTAACCCATCCCTAACCCTGATCCTAACTGTACCAGGATAGCGTCAATAATGAGACTCAGAGACAAGAAGGCTGCAGGCTGCTGGTGCGCACGGTTATTAACAAAATAAAAACATGAACAAATGAGAAGGTACAAGGGCCAAAATAAACAGTTAAACAAAAAAAAAAGCTGCTACTGGCAAATGCTGACAGGTGTGCGGGGCACTCCAGCAGTGGAAATGCTGACAGCTGTGTGGGGCACTCCGGCAGTGCAAATGCTGACAGCTGTGTGGGGCACTCCGGCAGTGCAAATGCTGACAGCTGTGTGGGGCACTCCGGCAGTGCAAATGCTGACAGCTGTGTGGGGCACTCCGGCAGTGCAAATGCTGACAGCTGTGTGGGGCACTCCGGCAGTGCAAATGCTGACAGCTGTGTGGGGCACTCCGGCAGTGCAAATGCTGACAGCTGTGTGGGGCACTCCGGCAGTGCAAATGCTGACAGCTGTGTGGGGCACTCCATCAGTGGAAATGCTGACAACTGTGTGGGGCACTCCGGCAGTGGAAATGTAAGATGTTCTTATGTGATGATTTGTAGAGTGTGTTAGAGATGGTAAGATGTTCTTATGTGATGATTTGTAGAGTGTGTTAGAGATGGTAAGATGTTCTTATGTGATGATTTGTAGAGTGTGTTAGAGATGGTAAGATGTTCTTATGTGATGATTTGTAGAGTGTGTTAGAGATGGTAAGATGTTCTTATGTGATGATTTGTGTAGTGTGTTAGAGATGGTAAGATGTTCTTATGTGATGATTTGTAGAGTGTGTTAGAGATGGTAAGATGTTCTTATGTGATGATTTGTAGAGTGTGTTAGAGATGGTAAGATGTTCTTATGTGATGATTTGTAGAGTGTGTTAGAGATGGTAAGATGTTCTTATGTGATGATTTGTAGAGTGTGTTAGAGATGGTAAGATGTTCTTATGTGATGATTTGTGTAGTGTGTTAGAGATGGTAAGATGTTCTTATGTGATGATTTGTAGAGAGTGTTAGAGATGGTAAGATGTTCTTATGTGATGATTTGTAGAGTGTGTTAGAGATGGTAAGATGTTCTTATGTGATGATTTGTAGAGTGTGTTAGAGATGGTAAGATGTTCTTATGTGATGATTTGTAGAGTGTGTTAGAGATGGTAAGATGTTCTTATGTGATGATTTGTGTAGTGTGTTAGAGATGGTAAGATGTTCTTATGTGATGATTTGTAGAGTGTGTTAGAGATGGTAAGATGTTCTTATGTGATGATTTGTGTAGTGTGTTAGAGATGGTAAGATGTTCTTATGTGATGATTTGTAGAGTGTGTTAGAGATGGTAAGATGTTCTTATGTGATGATTTGTAGAGTGTGTTAGAGATGGTAAGATGTTCTTATGTGATGATTTGTAGAGTGTGTTAGAGATGGTAAGATGTTCTTATGTGATGATTTGTAGAGTGTGTTAGAGATGGTAAGATGTTCTTCTGTGATGATTTGTAGAGTGTGTTAGAGATGGTAAGATGTTCTTATGTGATGATTTGTAGAGTGTGTTAGAGATGGTAAGATGTTCTTATGTGATGATTTGTAGAGTGTGTTAGAGATGGTAAGATGTTCTTATGTGATGATTTGTAGAGTGTGTTAGAGATGGTAAGATGTTCTTATGTGATGATTTGTGTAGTGTGTTAGAGATGGTAAGATGTTCTTATGTGATGATTTGTAGAGTGTGTTAGAGATGGTAAGATGTTCTTATGTGATGATTTGTAGAGTGTGTTAGAGATGGTAAGATGTTCTTATGTGATGATTTGTGTAGTGTGTTAGAGATGGTAAGATGTTCTTATGTGATGATTTGTAGAGAGTGTTAGAGATGGTAAGATGTTCTTATGTGATGATTTGTAGAGTGTGTTAGAGATGGTAAGATGTTCTTATGTGATGATTTGTAGAGTGTGTTAGAGATGGTAAGATGTTCTTATGTGATGATTTGTAGAGTGTGTTAGAGATGGTAAGATGTTCTTATGTGATGATTTGTGTAGTGTGTTAGAGATGGTAAGATGTTCTTATGTGATGATTTGTAGAGTGTGTTAGAGATGGTAAGATGTTCTTATGTGATGATTTGTAGAGTGTGTTAGAGATGGTAAGATGTTATTTTCTAAAGGCGTCTTTGCTTCATACCTGTGCTGCAACCACAAGCCTTCAAATCAATTCCCTAAAGACAGCTCAGCTGAGTGATTGCAGTGTGCTAATGAAGTTTTCTTCTTGCTCACAGAATTGGTCGCCGGCCTGTCATCCTCCTTTCAATATGTCTGCAGTTTGCATCTGGGATTGCTGCTGCATTTTCACCAAATATTTACGTCTACATCTCCCTTCGTTTTGTTGTGGGCACCACCATATCCGGGCTGATGATCAATGTTTTTGTGTTGGGTAAAGTGGGTTTTATTTTCTTTAAACACTGATGTGTTTGACAAAAAACAAAGACAACATTGTGTAATCCAGCTCCCTGTATAATCCAGCAACCTGTATAATCCAGCACTTTGTATAATCCAGCACCCTGTATAATCCAGCACCTTGTATAATCCAGCACCCTGTATAATCCAGCACCTTGTATAATCCAGCACCCTGTATAATCCGGCACCTTGTATAATCCAGCACCCTGTATAATCCAGCACCCTGTATAATCCAGCACCCTGTATAATCCAGCACCTTGTATAATCTAGCACTTTGTATAATCCAGCACCTTGTATAATCCAGCACCCTGTACACATTGTGAGCTGCTTGTTCTTCATTTATTTGTAGGCACTGAGTGGTATGGAATCTCCAAGCGTTCCTTTTCCATCATCCTCACCCATGCTGCCTTTTCAGTGGGCATGATGGTTCTGGCTGGTATGGCATACGTTGTTCGAGAGTGGAGGGCACTGCAGCTTGGGCTGTCTGTTCCGTTAGCACTCACTGGCATTTTCTTCTGGTAAGAAGGCTCTAGGTAATGATGTACTGGGAATGATGGAGAACACAAGCTTGTATTTGCACGTTCTTAGTTATGTATTTACCTGGGAGATTTACCCATTGAGACAAGCCTAATTTACAAGGGGGTCCTGGAAAACAATACAAAACAATTGCAATGTACAGACAACACAGTAAAAACATGTGTGATTCAAACTTCATCAGCAGCACACCGAGATCTAAGACTAAAATAACAAAGTCATATCTATGTTGTAAGCAATTCTCTGAGGATAGATTATCAGATCCCACGTCTTCAGGAGTTGACATGTGAAAGATAATTCTCCCGTATGTGTTATAGAACCCTTGGAACAGCCAGATTTAATAGAATGTACCAGATTCTACAAGAGCAATCAAATAAGGAGTTATATTCAACAGCATTCTTCCGGAATCAGCCCGCTGGCTTCTGACCCAAGGAAAGCAGGAGGAAGCGAAGAAGCTGATCCTAAAAGCTGCGATTGTGAATAAACGCACAGTGCCAGAGACCCTGCTTCACGAGGTGACTTGTTATTTTGGTCTAATTTTAGAATTGGTTTCTTTATACACAACTGATTGTGTTATTAAACTGATTCATTGTTTTTGTTTTCTTAAGATGGAAGGTGAGAAGTCAAGCAAGACTGGAAGTGTATTGGATCTGTTCAGAATACCCCGTCTGAGGAGAATCACACTAATCATGTCCTATATCTGGTATGAGCTAACTTACTATATACCACAGAACTGCACACCAGTAACTTAATGTCTATCAATGAACTGCAGATCAATAACTTACTGTCTATCACAGAACTGCAGGTCAATAATTTACTGTCTATCAATGAACAGCAAATCAATAAATTAATGTCGATCAGTGAATAGCAGATCAATATCCTACTGTCTATCAGTGAATAGCAGATCAATAACTTACTGTATACCACAGAACTGCAGATCAATAACTTTTTGTGTGCCAGGTACCAGTCTTGTTTTCTGACCCCTCTTTTTTGTGTGTCAGGTTCATGACCAGTCTTGTGTTCTGACCCCTCTTTTTTGTGTGTCAGGTTCATGACCAGTCTTGTTTTCTGACCCCTCTTTTTTGTGTGTCAGGTTCATGACCAGTCTTGTGTTCTGATGCATCTTTTTTGTGTGTCAGGTTCATGACCAGTCTTGTGTTCTGACCCCTCTTTTTTGTGTGCCAGGTTCATGACCAGTCTTGTGTTCTGACCCCTCTTTTTTGTGTGCCAGGTTTGTGACCAGTCTTGTGTTCTGATGCATCTTTTTTGTGTGTCAGGTTCATGACCAGTCTTGTGTTCTGACCCCTCTTTTTTGTGTGTCAGGTTCATGACCAGTCTTGTGTTCTGACCCCTCTTTTTTGTGTGTCAGGTTCATGACCAGTCTTGTGTTCTGACCCCTCTTTTTTGTGTGCCAGGTTCATGACCAGTCTTGTGTTCTGACCCCTCTTTTTTGTGTGTCAGGTTCATGACCAGTCTTGTGTTCTGATGCATCTTTTTTGTGTGCCAGGTTCATGACCAGTCTTGTGTTCTGACCCCTCTTTTTTGTGTGTCAGGTTCATGACCAGTCTTGTGTTCTGATGCATCTTTTTTGTGTGTCAGGTTTGTGACCAGTCTTGTGTTCTGACCCCTCTTTTTTGTGTGTCAGGTTCATGACCAGTCTTGTGTTCTGACCCCTCTTTTTTGTGTGTCAGGTTCATGACCAGTCTTGTGTTCTGATGCATCTTTTTTGTGTGCCAGGTTCATGACCAGTCTTGTGTTCTGATGCATCTTTTTTGTGTGTCAGGTTCGTGACCAGTCTTGTGTTCTGATGCATCTTTTTTGTGTGTCAGGTTCATGACCAGTCTTGTGTTCTGACCCCTCTTTTTTGTGTGTCAGGTTCATGACCAGTCTTGTGTTCTGATGCATCTTTTTTGTGTGCCAGGTTCATGACCAGTCTTGTGTTCTGACCCCTCTTTTTTCTGTGTCAGGTTTGTGACCAGTCTTGTGTTCTGACCCCTCTTTTTTGTGTGTCAGGTTCATGACCAGTCTTGTGTTCTGACCCCTCTTTTTTGTGTGTCAGGTTCATGACCAGTCTTGTGTTCTGACCCCTCTTTTTTGTGTGTCAGGTTCGTGACCAGTCTTGTGTTCTGACCCCTCTTTTTTGTGTGTCAGGTTCGTGACCAGTCTTGTGTTCTGACCCCTCTTTTTTGTGTGTCAGGTTCGTGACCAGTCTTGTGTTCTGACCCCTCTTTTTTGTGTGTCAGGTTCATGATCAGTCTTGTGTTCTGACCCCTCTTTTTTGTGTGTCAGGTTCATGACCAGTCTTGTGTTCTGACCCCTCTTTTTTGTGTGTCAGGTTCATGACCAGTCTTGTGTTCTGACCCCTCTTTTTTGTGTGTCAGGTTCATGACCAGTCTTGTGTTCTGACCCCTCTTTTTTGTGTGTCAGGTTCGTGACCAGTCTTGTGTTCTGACCCCTCTTTTCTGTGTGTCAGGTTCATGACCAGTCTTGTGTTCTGACCCCTCTTTTTTGTGTGTCAGGTTCATGACCAGTCTTGTGTTCTGACCCCTCTTTTTTGTGTGTCAGGTTCATGACCAGTCTTGTGTTCTGACCCCTCTTTTTTGTGTGTCAGGTTCGTGACCAGTCTTGTGTTCTGACCCCTCTTTTTTGTGTGTCAGGTTCGTGACCAGTCTTGTGTTCTGACCCCTCTTTTTTGTGTGTCAGGTTCATGACCAGTCTTGTGTTCTGATGTATCTTTTTTGTGTGTCAGGTTCATGACCAGTTTTGTGTTCTGACCCCTCTTTTTTGTGTGTCAGGTTCGTGACCAGTCTTGTGTTCTGACCCCTCTTTTTTGTGTGCCAGGTTCATGACCAGTCTTGTGTTCTGATGTATCTTTTTTGTGTGTCAGGTTCATGACCAGTCTTGTGTTCTGACCCCTCATTTTTGTGTGTCAGGTTCATGACCAGTCTTGTGTTCTGACCCCTCTTTTTTGTGTGTCAGGTTCATGACCAGTCTTGTGTTCTGACCCCTCTTTTTTGTGTGCCAGGTTCATGACCAGTCTTGTGTTCTGATGCATCTTTTTTGTGTGCCAGGTTCATGACCAGTCTTCTGTTCTGACCCCTCTTTTTTGTGTGTCAGGTTCATGACCAGTCTTGTGTTCTGACCCCTCTTTTTTGTGTGTCAGGTTCATGACCAGTCTTGTGTTCTGACCCCTCTTTTTTCTGTGTCAGGTTTGTGACCAGTCTTGTGTTCTGACCCCTCTTTTTTGTGTGTCAGGTTCATGACCAGTCTTGTGTTCTGACCCCTCTTTTTTGTGTGTCAGGTTCGTGACCAGTCTTGTGTTCTGACCCCTCTTTTTTGTGTGTCAGGTTCGTGACCAGTCTTGTGTTCTGACCCCTCTTTTTTGTGTGTCAGATTCATGACCAGTCTTGTGTTCTGACCCCTCTTTTTTGTGTGTCAGGTTCATGACCAGTCTTGTGTTCTGACCCCTCTTTTTTGTGTGTCAGGTTCGTGACCAGTCTTGTGTTCTGACCCCTCTTTTCTGTGTGTCAGGTTCATGACCAGTCTTGTGTTCTGACCCCTCTTTTTTGTGTGTCAGGTTCATGACCAGTCTTGTGTTCTGACCCCTCTTTTTTGTGTGTCAGGTTCGTGACCAGTCTTGTGTTCTGACCCCTCTTTTTTGTGTGTCAGGTTCGTGACCAGTCTTGTGTTCTGACCCCTCTTTTTTGTGTGTCAGGTTCATGACCAGTCTTGTGTTCTGATGTATCTTTTTTGTGTGTCAGGTTCATGACCAGTTTTGTGTTCTGACCCCTCTTTTTTGTGTGTCAGGTTCATGACCAGTCTTGTGTTCTGACCCCTCTTTTTTGTGTGCCAGGTTCATGACCAGTCTTGTGTTCTGACCCCTCTTTTTTGTGTGTCAGGTTCGTGACCAGTCTTGTGTTCTGACCCCTCTTTTTTGTGTGTAAGGTTCATGACCAGTCTTGTGTTCTGATGTATCTTTTTTGTGTCAGATTCATGACCAGTCTTGTGTTCTGATGCATCTTTTTTGTGTGTCAGGTTCATGACCAGTCTTGTGTTCTGACCCCTCTTTTTTGTGTGTCAGGTTCATGACCAGTCTTGTGTTCTGACCCCTCTTTTCTGTGTGCCAGGTTCATGACCAGTCTTGTGTTCTGACCCCTCTTTTTTGTGTGTCAGGTTCATGACCAGTCTTGTGTTCTGACCCCTCTTTTTTGTGTGTCAGGTTCATGACCAGTCTTGTGTTCTGACCCCTCTTTTTTGTGTGTCAGGTTCATGACCAGTCTTGTGTTCTGACCCCTCTTTTTTGTGTGTCAGGTTCATCACCAGTCTTGTGTTCTGACCCCTCTTTTTTGTGTGTCAGGTTCATCACCAGTCTTGTGTTCTGACCCCTCTTTTTTGTGTGTCAGGTTCATGACCAGTCTTGTGTTCTGACCCCTCTTTTCTGTGTGTCAGGTTCATGACCAGTCTTGCGTTCTGACCCCTCTTTTTTGTGTGTCAGGTTCATGACCAGTCTTGTGTTCTGACCCCTCTTTATTGTGTGTCAGGTTCATGACCAGTCTTGTGTTCTGACCCCTCTTTTTTGTGTGTCAGGTTCATGACCAGTCTTGTGTTCTGACCCCTCTTTTTTGTGTGCCAGGTTCGTGACCAGTCTTGTGTTCTGACCCCTCTTTTTTGTGTGTCAGGTTCATGACCAGTCTTGTGTTCTGACCCCTCTTTTTTGTGTGTCAGGTTCATGACCAGTCTTGTGTTCTGACCCCTCTTTTTTGTGTGTCAGGTTCATGACCAGTCTTGTGTTCTGACCCCTCTTTTTTGTGTGTCAGGTTCATGACCAGTCTTGTGTTCTGACCCCTCTTTTTTGTGTGTCAGGTTCATGACCAGTCTTGTGTTCTGACCCCTCTTTTTTGTGTGTCAGGTTCGTGACCAGTCTTGTGTTCTGACCCCTCTTTTTTGTGTGTCAGGTTCATGACCAGTCTTGTGTTCTGACCCCTCTTTTTTGTGTGTCAGGTTCATCACCAGTCTTGTGTTCTGACCCCTCTTTTTTGTGTGCCAGGTTCGTGACCAGTCTTGTGTTCTGACCCCTCTTTTTTGTGTGTCAGGTTCATGACCAGTCTTGTGTTCTGACCCCTCTTTTTTGTGTGTCAGGTTCATGACCAGTTTTGTGTTCTGACCCCTCTTTTTTGTGTGCCAGGTTCATGACCAGTCTTGTGTTCTGACCCCTCTTTTTTGTGTGTCAGGTTCATCACCAGTCTTGTGTTCTGACCCCTCTTTTTTGTGTGTCAGGTTCATGACCCCTCTTTTCTGTGTGTCAGGTTCATGACCAGTCTTGTGTTCTGACCCCTCTTTTTTGTGTGTCAGGTTCGTGACCAGTCTTGTGTTCTGACCCCTCTTTTCTGTGTGTCAGGTTCATGACCAGTCTTGTGTTCTGACCCCTCTTTTCTGTGTGCCAGGTTCATGACCAGTCTTGTGTTCTGACCCCTCTTTTCTGTGTGCCAGGTTCGTGATCAGTCTTGTGTTCTGACCCCTCTTTTCTGTGTGCCAGGTTCATGACCAGTCTTGTGTTCTGACCCCTCTTTTCTGTGTGCCAGGTTCATGACCAGTCTTGTGTTCTGACCCCTCTTTTTTGTGTGTCAGATTCATGACCAGTCTTGTGTTCTGATGCATCTTTTTTGTGTGTCAGGTTCATGACCAGTCTTGTGTTCTGACCCCTCTTTTTTGTGTGTCAGGTTCATGACCAGTCTTGTGTTCTGACCCCTCTTTTCTGTGTGCCAGGTTCATGACCAGTCTTGTGTTCTGACCCCTCTTTTTTGTGTGTCAGGTTCATGACCAGTCTTGTGTTCTGACCCCTCTTTTTTGTGTGTCAGGTTCATGACCAGTCTTGTGTTCTGACCCCTCTTTTTTGTGTGTCAGGTTCATGACCAGTCTTGTGTTCTGACCCCTCTTTTTTGTGTGTCAGGTTCATCACCAGTCTTGTGTTCTGACCCCTCTTTTTTGTGTGTCAGGTTCATCACCAGTCTTGTGTTCTGACCCCTCTTTTTTGTGTGTCAGGTTCATGACCAGTCTTGTGTTCTGACCCCTCTTTTCTGTGTGTCAGGTTCATGACCAGTCTTGCGTTCTGACCCCTCTTTTTTGTGTGTCAGGTTCATGACCAGTCTTGTGTTCTGACCCCTCTTTATTGTGTGTCAGGTTCATGACCAGTCTTGTGTTCTGACCCCTCTTTTTTGTGTGTCAGGTTCATGGCCAGTCTTGTGTTCTGACCCCTCTTTTTTGTGTGCCAGGTTCGTGACCAGTCTTGTGTTCTGACCCCTCTTTTTTGTGTGTCAGGTTCATGACCAGTCTTGTGTTCTGACCCCTCTTTTTTGTGTGTCAGGTTCAAGACTAGTCTTGTGTTCTGACCCCTCTTTTTTGTGTGTCAGGTTCATGACCAGTCTTGTGTTCTGACCCCTCTTTTTTGTGTGTCAGGTTCATGACCAGTCTTGTGTTCTGACCCCTCTTTTTTGTGTGTCAGGTTCATGACCAGTCTTGTGTTCTGACCCCTCTTTTTTGTGTGTCAGGTTCGTGACCAGTCTTGTGTTCTGACCCCTCTTTTTTGTGTGTCAGGTTCATGACCAGTCTTGTGTTCTGACCCCTCTTTTTTGTGTGTCAGGTTCATGACCAGTCTTGTGTTCTGACCCCTCTTTTTTGTGTGTCAGGTTCATCACCAGTCTTGTGTTCTGACCCCTCTTTTTTGTGTGCCAGGTTCGTGACCAGTCTTGTGTTCTGACCCCTCTTTTTTGTGTGTCAGGTTCATGACCAGTCTTGTGTTCTGACCCCTCTTTTTTGTGTGTCAGGTTCATGACCAGTTTTGTGTTCTGACCCCTCTTTTTTGTGTGCCAGGTTCATGACCAGTCTTGTGTTCTGACCCCTCTTTTTTGTGTGTCAGGTTCATCACCAGTCTTGTGTTCTGACCCCTCTTTTTTGTGTGTCAGGTTCATGACCCCTCTTTTCTGTGTGTCAGGTTCATGACCAGTCTTGTGTTCTGACCCCTCTTTTTTGTGTGTCAGGTTCGTGACCAGTCTTGTGTTCTGACCCCTCTTTTCTGTGTGTCAGGTTCATGACCAGTCTTGTGTTCTGACCCCTCTTTTCTGTGTGCCAGGTTCATGACCAGTCTTGTGTTCTGACCCCTCTTTTCTGTGTGCCAGGTTCGTGATCAGTCTTGTGTTCTGACCCCTCTTTTCTGTGTGCCAGGTTCATGACCAGTCTTGTGTTCTGACCCCTCTTTTTTGTGTGTCAGGTTCATGACCAGTCTTGTGTTCTGACCCCTCTTTTTTGTGTGTCAGGTTTGTGACCAGTCTTGTGTTCTGATGCATCTTTTTTGTGTGCCAGGTTCATGACCAGTCTTGTGTTCTGACCCCTCTTTTTTGTGTGTCAGGTTCATGACCAGTCTTGTGTTCTGACCCCTCTTTTTTGTGTGTCAGGTTCATGACCAGTCTTGTGTTCTGACCCCTCTTTTTTGTGTGTCAGGTTTGTGACCAGTCTTGTGTTCTGATGCATCTTTTTTGTGTGCCAGGTTCATGACCAGTCTTGTGTTCTGACCCCTCTTTTTTGTGTGTCAGGTTCATGACCAGTCTTGTGTTCTGACCCCTCTTTTTTGTGTGTCAGGTTCATGACCAGTCTTGTGTTCTGACCCCTCTTTTTTGTGTGTCAGGTTCATGACCCCTCTTTTTTGTGTGTCAGGTTCATGACCAGTCTTGTGTTCTGACCCCTCTTTTTTGTGTGCCAGGTTCATGACCAGTCTTGTGTTCTGACCCCTCTTTTTTGTGTGTCAGGTTCATGACCAGTCTTGTGTTCTGACCCCTCTTTTTTGTGTGTCAGGTTCATGACCAGTCTTGTGTTCTGACCCCTCTTTTTTGTGTGCCAGGTTCATGACCAGTCTTGTGTTCTGACCCCTCTTTTTTGTGTGTCAGGTTCGTGACCAGTCTTGTGTTCTGACCCCTCTTTTCTGTGTGCCAGGTTCATGACCAGTCTTGTGTTCTGACCCCTCTTTTCTGTGTGCCAGGTTCGTGATCAGTCTTGTGTTCTGACCCCTCTTTTCTGTGTGCCAGGTTCGTGACCAGTCTTGTGTACTATGGACTGGGCCTCAATGTCGGTAATTTTGGGCTGGATATTTATTTGACCCAGTTTATTTTTGGCTTGGTGGAGATACCTGCACGCATTGGATCAGTCCCTCTCCTGGAGAACTTTGGCAGGAAGAAATGTCAGGGTGCTGTCCTGCTCTTGGGCGGGACAGCTTGTCTTCTCATTATAGCCATTCCTGAAGGTAATTAACGATACCCATCTATTTACAATTGAAGTGCTGTATAAAAGTGGTGCGTCCCTTTGACCTCGTCACTAAAGCAAAAGGTTTGCTTTCGTGTAATTTTCAAAGAATTCTATTAGCTCACATTATCATTATTCAATCCCAGTTAAAGCACTTGAGGTAATATAAGTTGTTTTGCGATGCCTCCTGTAAGGATGCTAATTTGATGTCTGTAAACGAGTGCACACAATACCAATTTGCAATGTTAGTAAGTTTCCATGTACTGATTCCAATATTCTAAAGTGACACGCATGTAGCTTAAACATTATCATTAGACACAACATTGTAGCACAGAGTTATGAACAGAAATCAGATAATGATCAGCTACCTGATGTTCTGGGAGGTAGCTCAGGTAAGGGGATGGTGTGTCATCAGGAGAGGATTCGGGAAGCTTTTCTCACTCTCACTCTCAAGTGCCTGTCTGTCACAAAGACGGCCAGAGTGGGTGGCGTCAGACCAGACAGGAATACACAGACAGAGACGGTGGTGATGATGAGCTGAGTGCAATGGCTGCACTCAGCGTTTATTAACAAATAAAAAGGTTTTAAACGGTACACAAAACAGGACACGGCACTTGCGCCAAAATAAACAGACATACAAAACGGACTAACACTAAACAAACGGTGCACGGACAGACAAACAAACACGGTGAGAACAAACACTTATATTTACTATCTTTCTATTTACTTTACTTTTACTCCTCTCTCTCTCACCCGTTCTCCTCTTCCGAACACCCAACCCTGACTGAATGAAACGTGCATCTATATATACTGTTGTGCTGGGATTCAATTACTAATTAATTATTCACTTGAATCCCAGCACGTGAATTAATTCTGTGCAACCCCGTGCTCGCATATTATATTTTAAATGCACGTGCGTGATGTGCAGTCCCGTGCCTAAATACAAATATACAATTTAAACACACGTGAAACACAGACCTGTTTATATCCCGTGTACCAATCTATACACCAACATTAACATACGCACGCATACATACAACATAGAACACACAAATGCACACAGGGGCGGGGCACTTTGCCACACTGTCTTATATATCTTGCCTAACTGTGTGTGTGTGAAGCTGAACTTTGTGAACTCTGCTTACTCTCTGTTTTCCTAACAATATCTAAAACACTATCAATTTATTAGCATGAGTTACAATGTTGCTCCAGACTCAGAATACACATCTCTTCAACACAAGGTCCAATGTACCCCTTCTTTATCAATTCCTTGTTCCTCTGTGTCCTGGGTTGGCTGAGATTGAAAACACCCTCTCACCTTGCAGCTGAGCTGGAGCACAGTGTTCTCAAGTGTGCTCAATATGTGTTTAACCTTCACTGACCCCTACACTCCCACATCTACAGCTTGTTGCACATACAGTGCCTCGGGTATCAGTAGCGCCTAGTATGTTCAGTGCTGTGATTGCTTTATCGTCTGTCATCTTTGCCAAGATCCAAACATGGCCAGTGGTTAAAGATTGGTGAGTACAGACCAAATTGATGACGAAAAACCATCTTAAACGAAACAAGAGACTTATATACGTCCCCATGTGTCATCTTACTCCAAGTCACTCAAGCAATTAATACAGAAAAGCCATTGCAAAGATCATCGAAGCTGTCTATCTTCTTCTCTGATGGGTTACTAACTCTGTTCAATGCTAAGGATGCCAAAGTCACTTTCCTACAATTCCCTTCAATGCACAGATTTGACATTTATCTTAAAATCTGCTTCAAGGATGAAGACTGTAAGATCAAACGTTTGTCAGCTTGACCTAGTTTCTTTGGTTAGTTGAGTGTGTGAAGTTATAGTGTTTCTTATATATGTTTTATACAACGTCCTCCTTGTATTACAGATGTATCTGTTGCAGTGACTGTGCTGGCTGTACTAGGGAAGTTTGCCATTGCTTCTTCCTTTTCCATTTGCTATGTGTACAGTGCTGAGCTGTTCCCAACAGTTGTAAGGTATTTAAGTTTATGTTTTTACAGGATTTCTGTCAAGAGTTACGCATTATGTACATTGTAGCTATGCATAATAATATTGTAATGATGCGTAAGTACACATGCTTTTACTAAATAACTACTATGTCAATGCACAGTAATTTGAGACACTCAGTGTGTAAAGTGCTGCTGATTTTTCTGGAATGATTTTGCAGTCGGTATTTTAAACCCATTGCATTTGGTTTGGTTTGGTTTGTGTTTTCCAGGCAGACCGGTGTTGGCCTGGTGTCCATGTCGGCCCGTGTTGGTGGCATCATCGCCCCGCTGATCAGACTCCTGGAGGTGTATCACAGCTCCATTCCTCTGGTTATATACGGGGTGACCCCGTTGATTGGGAGTGTCCTTTGCATTCTACTGCCAGAAACACTGAACACTGAGCTGCCAGACCACACCTATCAAACTGATAGGAGTCACCAGTGAGTCGCTCAGGGTTACTTTATTAGAGTTGAAAGAGATATCCATCAAACTGATAGGAGTCACCAGTGAGTCACTCAGGGTTACTTTATTAGAGTTGAAAGAGACATCCATCAAACTGATAGGAGTCACCAGTGAGTCACTCAGGGTTACTTTATTAGAGTTGAAAGAGACATCCATCAAACTGATAGGAGTCACCAGTGAGTCGCTCAGGGTTACTTTATTAGAGTTGAAAGAGACACCTATCAAACTGATAGGAGTCACCAGTGAGTCACTCAGGGTTACTTTATTAGAGTTGAAAGAGACATCCATCAAAGTGATAGGAGTCACCAGTGAGTCACTCAGGGTTACTTTATTAGAGTTGAAAAAGGGTACACTGTTTGCTGTATGAGTTATTCATATAGCTGTCAAACATGAGACGCAGCCTTACTGTCTCTTAAGAAATGTTTACCCCCTTCACATTTCTTATTTTAACATATAGCTGTCAAACATGAGACGCAGCCTTACTGTCTCTTAAGAAATGTTTACCCCTTCACATTTCTTATTTTAACATATAGCTGTCAAACATGAGACGCAGCCTTACTGTTTCTTAAGAAATGTTTACCCCCTTCACAGTTCTTATTTTTTTGCAGTGGCTTTTTGTTTTTTACTATCTGAGCAGAACCAGTTCTCTTTTGTCTCATCAGTAATAAATGTGTTCTGCGGATAGGTTGCAGACTTATTAACATGCTTTATGGCAAATTCAAAGTGTGTTGGCTTGTCTTCAGCGAGATACACAGCTTGGTAGCATGATACTCGTCCTTGAACTGTACAGCTCCCTTCTCACAGTCACCGCCACACACCTGCTATGCTTGTGTTCTTCAGTTTTTTGCTTATTGCAATTTACTCCCCAGAATGTAGTACATGTGACAAAAGTGAATGGATATTAAATAGAGGGTTAAGGTTAAAAATTGCCATCACAATTCAGAATATACACAACAGTGTACCAAACTCACCATTACCAAAAATCTATAACGTACCATATTTTGACAGTACACAGGTTTAAAACTGACTTCAGTAGCTTTATAAATATAGTTATGTAATAATAATACAGTACAGTTAGTTTATAAGAATCACTGATATAAGACTCCACCGCATAGAGTGATCAAAACCACTGGGACCAAATCATTCCTATACCAACCAATGTAAAATAATCTGCTTGTAAGAATCAAGCAATCCTCTTATAAGAATCATTTTGGGGTAAGCTGAATGCATGTAATACGGTACTTGATCAGGTGCAGTGATGTGCACAGCCAATAAAAGCTGTTTTTGAATTTGAATTTGATCAGATCTCGTGTGATTAGGCACGTACGCAGCGTGGATGGTGCAGTGATGCTGGAAACACTGCACTCTTTGTAATCAAACATGACTGCACCACTGCATTGTGCAGGTAGTTAAACTAGGCACCCTCATGAGACGATCGCTTCCCAAGTATACTGTAGTAAAATAGGATTCTGCAGCCTTGAGTAAACATAATCGTGATCGTATAACAAGGTGCTTACCCACGAGGACTTGTTTTGTATTGTAGTGATTGAGCACCATTGACACCTGTATACTGTATTTAAAGTGCTGACGCACGGAGGCACTTTTGCTAATTGTAATGTGACTTGGCCGAGGGCAGTGTAAATGATCAGGCTAGAGTCTTGATTCACAGTTTTATTATTATTATTATTATTTATTTCGTAGCAGACGCCCTTATCCAGGGCGACTTACAATTGTTACAAGATATCACATTATTTTTTACATACAATTACATTCTTTTTTGCATACAATTCCCCATTTATACAGTTGGGTTTTTACTGGAGCAATCTAGGTAAAGTACCTTGCTCAAGGGAACAGCAGCAGTGTCCCCCACCTGGGATTGAACCCACAACCCTCCCGTCAAGAGTCCAGAGCCCTAACCGCTACTCCACACTGCTTAAACCGGTGCTGGTTTTATTTTTCTTACAGTGCGGTGGGGAAACAACCGCTAATAAAACAAACAAACAAACAAAATAAACCTTGCTTTCAGTTAGAGCATTAACTAAACAATACTGCGTGTGGTCCCTGTGCATACATGCAGGAACTCATGCCATCTAGTGGTCAACTCGTTACACTGCAGGGAAAAAAGCTTCATTCTCAAACTAACATAAGCACTTCACCACAGTAATCATATCGGTCAAATCATCCAGGATGGACGTGATCCTCATAAACGGAGTGCACTGTAATAATAATAGTAACAATTATATTTTGCTTTTTTTCCAGGTCTAAAGAAATGAAGTGTGACTCTGTTGAGAATGGACGTGTTCACCCACAGGAAGACAGAGCGATTTTTGTAAAAAGCACTCCGCTATAAGTGTAAAGAGGAGTCTGCTTGGGAAGACTGACCATCTTTGTAATCCTACAATTAAAAACCACAGGTTTAGTAACGTGGACTGAGATTGTTTGACAATGGGGAACGTTGCACAACATGAACCATGTGATCACATGGATTGACTCTCCTTACACTGTGACTTTCTCTCATGTGATCTTTAATAGGAATGTATATCGTATGATTGAGTGTTGAAAGTTGTGGAAGGGTTTGTATTTTGAATAATAAAATGACATTGTGTGTCAGGTTGATTTATATTATAATTACTGTTAACAATAAACAAGTGTCTTGTCATGCTTTCAATCCCCATGCTGAGAAGCCCAAGTGAGCTTGTGAACCCTGCAGGTACACCTGGGACACCACAGTGTAACCATGAACTTATTCACCTGCAAAGCTCTGTCTCTGGGGGACAGTTTAACCCATTCAGTCCTGAATAATCTTTGTCAAGCTGAAGAAAATCTCCTTTATTGATCATAGATGAGAACACGACACATTATGTTTTCATGTATTTCTGCACAAGCTCAGACTGGGACCCGTGTTACCCGTCCCCACGTACCTGTCATGTTTCTTTTCATTGTGAACATCCTGGCAACTTTGTACACTTAGAACTTCTAAGGTCTGTTTCAAAGCTCTTTTCAAAATGTCCGCTCTAGTGCACTGATAGTGTAAGGATTATTGCCCACATTTTTTTTAAATCTCTCTTCCTGCAGTGATTTGGAGGGCAGATCTCAAACCCCAGTGCACTAGAGCAGCCATTATGAAAAGATCTTGGTGTGTGACTTATTGATCATGGTGTGTGACTTATTTACAGTTTATGAGTTACAGTGCTGTTTTATTACAGAACTCGATGCAAAGTTTACCTGTGCTGTGCCCTGTATTGCGGTGTTATATTTTTAAACATATTGCCGACTCTTTTGAAATGTTTGGGTCATGGCCCAGGGTCATAAATCCACTGGGCAATACAATTCTCAACATTTACTCAGGAGCGTTCGCCAAGAGATAAAGTCTTTTAAGGATCGCAGTGTATCCAGATCACGCTCCCTCCTGCAACAATGCTGTTTTTTTGTTCCCACAATACAGCACTCATTTCAATCAGAGCGGCAGCATTGTTGCAGGAGGGAGCATGATCTGGATACACTGCGATTTTAGAGGAAAAAATCTCTCTCCCGAGTAAAAATTGAAAACAAAAACTACTTGCTTATATAACTTGGACACAAAGAAGCAAAGGCTAGATGAAGCGTATCTGCTGGATGTTGATCCATACAAGGTAACTGCAGTAATTGTGGTCTCTTGTAACTGGATCGTCACATTTTCAAAAGGCGTATGCTAATATTAATAACAATAGGACGAGATTCCCAGATTTATACTCTAACCTCTTACTGACACCTTTTCTTTCGGTCAGGCTTTATTTTAAGGTGCACTTTGTGATTCACTGTGAAGCTGCATCCACACTGGATGCGAGCGAATAATTTAGGTCTTTACATACGCATAAAGTGAAGTTTTGTGGAGATTCACCAAACAAACAGAAATATTATCGAGGTCCTACTATTCTATACAATGTAAAACAAAGCCAGCAACACGTTTGTATTCTGTGTAACGCATCCCGACATTACCAAGCTCATACATAGTGCTGAGGATTATGAGCCATATTTCCTCACACACGACAGCAAACATGCAAAACACTTACCCTACCCCTACCCCCCCATGTCAAACACCCCCTCACACACGACAGCCAACCTGCAAAACACTAACCCTACCCCCCCCATGTCAAACACCCCCTCACACACGACAGCCAACCTGCAAAACACTAACCCTACCCCCCATGTCAAACACCCCCTCACACACGACAGCCAACCTGCAAAACACTAACCCTACCCCCCATGTCAAACACCCCCTCACACACGACAGCCAACCTGCAAAACACTAACCCTACCCCCCCATGTCAAACACCCCCTCACACACGACAGCCAACCTGCAAAACACTAACCCTACCCCCCCATGTCAAACACCCCCTCACACACGACAGCCAACCTGCAAAACACTAACCCTACCCCCCATGTCAAACACCCCCTCACACACGACAGCCAACCTGCAAAACACTAACCCTACCCCCCCATGTCAAACACCCCCTCACACACGACAGCCAACCTGCAAAACACTAACCCTACCCCCCATGTCAAACACCCCCTCACACACGACAGCCAACCTGCAAAACACTAACCCTACCCCCCCATGTCAAACACCCCCTCACACACGACAGCCAACCTGCAAAACACTAACCCTACCCCCCCATGTCAAACACCCCCTCACACACGACAGCCAACCTGCAAAACACTAACCCTACCCCCCCATGTCAAACACCCCCTCACACACGACAGCCAACCTGCAAAACACTAACCCTACCCCTACCCCCCCATGTCAAACACCCCCTCACACACGACAGCCAACATGCAAAACACTAACCCTACCCCTACCCCCCCATGTCAAACACCCCCTCACACACGACAGCCAACCTGCAAAACACTAACCCTACCCCTACCCCCCCATGTCAAACACCCCCTCACACACGACAGCCAACCTGCAAAACACTAACCCTACCCCTACCCCCCCATGTCAAACACCCCCTCACACACGACAGCCAACATGCAAAACACTAACCCTACCCCCCATGTCAAACACCCCCTCACACACGACAGCCAACCTGCAAAACACTAACCCTACCCCCCCATGTCAAACACCCCCTCACACACGACAGCCAACCTGCAAAACACTAACCCTACCCCCCATGTCAAACACCCCCTCACACACGACAGCCAACCTGCAAAACACTAACCCTACCCCCCATGTCAAACACCCCCTCACACACGACAGCCAACCTGCAAAACACTAACCCTACCCCCCCATGTCAAACACCCCCTCACACACGACAGCCAACCTGCAAAACACTAACCCTACCCCCCCATGTCAAACACCCCCTCACACACGACAGCCAACCTGCAAAACACTAACCCTACCCCCCATGTCAAACACCCCCTCACACACGACAGCCAACCTGCAAAACACTAACCCTACCCCCCCATGTCAAACACCCCCTCACACACGACAGCCAACCTGCAAAACACTAACCCTACCCCCCATGTCAAACACCCCCTCACACACGACAGCCAACCTGCAAAACACTAACCCTACCCCCCCATGTCAAACACCCCCTCACACACGACAGCCAACCTGCAAAACACTAACCCTACCCCCCCATGTCAAACACCCCCTCACACACGACAACCAACCTGCAAAACACTAACCCTACCCCCCCATGTCAAACACCCCCTCACACACGACAGCCAACCTGCAAAACACTAACCCTACCCCTACCCCCCCATGTCAAACACCCCCTCACACACGACAGCCAACATGCAAAACACTAACCCTACCCCTACCCCCCCATGTCAAACACCCCCTCACACACGACAGCCAACCTGCAAAACACTAACCCTACCCCTACCCCCCCATGTCAAACACCCCCTCACACACGACAGCCAACCTGCAAAACACTAACCCTGCCCCTACCCCCCCATGTCAAACACCCCCTCACACACGACAGCCAACATGCAAAACACTAACCCTACCCCCCCATGTCAAACACCCCCTCACACACGACAACCAACCTGCAAAACACTAACCCTACCCCCCCATGTCAAACACCCCCTCACACACGACAGCCAACCTGCAAAACACTAACCCTACCCCTACCCCCCCATGTCAAACACCCCCTCACACACGACAGCCAACATGCAAAACACTACCCCTACCCCCCCATGTCAAACACCCCCTCACACACGACAGCCAACCTGCAAAACACTAACCCTACCCCTACCCCCCCATGTCAAACACCCCCTCACACACGACAGCCAACCTGCAAAACACTAACCCTACCCCTACCCCCCATGTCAAACAAACCCTCACACACGACAGCCAACATGCAAAACACTGACCCTACCCCTACCCCCCCATGTCAAACACCCCCTCACACACGACAGCCAACATGCAAAACACTAACCCTACCCCTACCCCCCATGTCAAACACCCCCTCACACACGACAGCCAACATGCAAAACACTAACCCTACCCCTACCCCCCCATGTCAAACACCCCCTCACACACGACAACCAACCTGCAAAACACTAACCCTACCCCTACCCCCCCCATGTCAAACACCCCCTCACACACAACAGCCAACATGCAAAACACTAACCCTACCCCTACCCCCCCATGTCAAACACCCCCTCACACACGACAGCCAACCTGCAAAACACTAACCCTACCCCTACCCCCCCATGTCAAACACCCCCTCACACACGACAGCCAACCTGCAAAACACTAACCCTACCCCCCCATGTCAAACACCCCCTCACACACGACAGCCAACCTGCAAAACACTAACCCTACCCCCCCATGTCAAACACCCCCTCACACACGACAGCCAACCTGCAAAACACTAACCCTACCCCCCATGTCAAACACCCCCTCACACACGACAGCCAACCTGCAAAACACTAACCCTACCCCCCCATGTCAAACACCCCCTCACACACGACAGCCAACCTGCAAAACACTAACCCTACCCCCCCCATGTCAAACACCCCCTCACACACGACAGCCAACCTGCAAAACACTAACCCTACCCCCCCATGTCAAACCCCCCCTCACACACGACAGCCAACCTGCAAAACACTAACCCTACCCCTACCCCCCATGTCAAACACCCCCTCACACACGACAGCCAACCTGCAAAACACTAACCCTACCCCCCATGTCAAACACCCCCTCACACACGACAACCAACCTGCAAAACACTAACCCTACCCCCCATGTCAAACACCCCCTCACACACGACAGCCAACCTGCAAAACACTAACCCTACCCCCCATGTCAAACACCCCCTCACACACGACAGCCAACCTGCAAAACACTAACCCTACCCCTACCCCCCATGTCAAACACCCCCTCACACACGACAGCCAACCTGCAAAACACTAACCCTACCCCTAACCCCCATGTCAAACACCCCCTCACACACGACAGCCAACCTGCAAAACACTAACCCTACCCCCCCCATGTCAAACACCCCCTCACACACGACAGCCAACCTGCAAAACACTAACCCTACCCCCCCATGTCAAACACCCCCTCACACACGACAGCCAACCTGCAAAACACTAACCCTACCCCCCATGTCAAACACCCCCTCACACACGACAGCCAACATGCAAAACACAAACCCTACCCCCCATGTCAAACACCCCCTCACACACGACAACCAACCTGCAAAACACTAACCCTACCCCCCCATGTCAAACACCTCCTCACACACGACAGCCAACCTGCAAAACACTAACCCTACCCCCCCATGTCAAACACCCCCTCACACACGACAACCAACCTGCAAAACACTAACCCTACCCCTACCCCCCCATGTCAAACACCCCCTCACACACGACAGCCAACATGCAAAACACTAACCCTACCCCTACCCCCCCATGTCAAACACCCCCTCACACACGACAGCCAACCTGCAAAACACTAACCCTACCCCTACCCCCCCATGTCAAACACCCCCTCACACACGACAGCCAACCTGCAAAACACTAACCCTACCCCTACCCCCCCATGTCAAACTCCCCCTCACACACGACAGCCAACCTGCAAAACACTAACCCTACCCCCCCATGTCAAACACCCCCTCACACACGACAGCCAACCTGCAAAACACTAACCCTACCCCCCCCATGTCAAACACCCCCTCACACACGACAGCCAACCTGCAAAACACTAACCCTACCCCTACCCCCCCATGTCAAACACCCCCTCACACACGACAGCCAACCTGCAAAACACTAACCCTACCCCCCCATGTCAAACACCCCCTCACACACGACAGCCAACCTGCAAAACACTAACCCTACCCCCCCATGTCAAACACCCCCTCACACACGACAGCCAACCTGCAAAACACTAACCCTACCCCCCATGTCAAACACCCCCTCACACACGACAGCCAACCTGCAAAACACTAACCCTACCCCCCCATGTCAAACACCCCCTCACACACGACAGCCAACCTGCAAAACACTAACCCTACCCCCCATGTCAAACACCCCCTCACACACGACAGCCAACCTGCAAAACACTACCCCTACCCCCCCATGTCAAACACCCCCCCACACACGACAGCCAACCTGCAAAACACTAACCCTACCCCCCCATGTCAAACACCCCCTCACACACGACAGCCAACCTGCAAAACACTAACCCTACCCCTACCCCCCCATGTCAAACACCCCCTCACACACGACAGCCAACCTGCAAAACACTAACCCTACCCCTACCCCCCCATGTCAAACACCCCCTCACACACGACAGCCAACCTGCAAAACACTAACCCTACCCCCCCCATGTCAAACACCCCCTCACACACGACAGCCAACCTGCAAAACACTAACCCTACCCCTACCCCCCATGTCAAACACCCCCTCACACACGACAGCCAACCTGCAAAACACTAACCCTACCCCCCCATGTCAAACACCCCCTCACACACGACAACCAACCTGCAAAACACTAACCCTACCCCCCCATGTCAAACACCCCCTCACACACGACAGCCAACCTGCAAAACACTAACCCTACCCCTACCCCCCCATGTCAAACACCCCCTCACACACGACAGCCAACATGCAAAACACTAACCCTACCCCCCCATGTCAAACACCCCCTCACACACGACAGCCAACCTGCAAAACACTAACCCTACCCCCCCCATGTCAAACACCCCCTCACACACGACAGCCAACCTGCAAAACACTAACCCTACCCCCCCCATGTCAAACACCCCCTCACACACGACAGCCAACCTGCAAAACACTAACCCTACCCCCCATGTCAAACACCCCCTCACACACGACAACCAACCTGCAAAACACTAACCCTACCCCCCCATGTCAAACACCCCCTCACACACGACAGCCAACCTGCAAAACACTAACCCTACCCCCCATGTCACTGTGTGCAGTCTGATCTATTGAGTGAAGACATGTCACTGTGTGCAGTCTGATCTATTGAGTGATGGCATGTCACTGTGTGCAGTCTGATCTATTGAGTGATGGTATGTCACTGTGTGCAGTCTGATCTATGGTGTGATGGCATGTCACTGTGTGCAGTCTGATCTATGGAGTGATGGCATGTCACTGTGCAGTCTGATCTATTGAGTGATGGCATGTCACTGTGTGTAGTCTGATCTATTGAGTGATGGCATGTCAGTGTGCAGTCTGATCTATTGAATGATGACATGTCACTGTGTGCAGTCTGATCTATGGAGTGATGGCATGTCACTGTGTGCAGTCTGATCTATTGAGTGATGGTATGTCACTGTGTGCAGTCTGATCTATGGTGTGATGGCATGTCACTGTGTGCAGTCTGATCTATGGAGTGATGGCATGTCACTGTGTGCAGTCTGATCTATGGAGTGATGGCATGTCACTGTGTGCAGTCTGATCTATGGAGTGATGGCATGTCATTGTGTGCAGTCTGATCTATTGAGTGATGGTATGTCACTGTGTGCAGTCTGATCTATTGAATGATGACATGTCACTGTGTGCAGTCTGATCTATTGAGTGATGGCATGTCACTGTGTGCAGTCTGATCTGTTGGGTGATGGCATGTCACTGTGTGCAATCTGATCTATGGAGTGATGGTATGTCACTGTGTGCAGTCTGATCTATTGAATGATGGCATGTCACTGTGTGCAGTCTGATCTATGGAGTGATGGTATGTCACTGTGTGCAGTCTGATCTATTGAATGATGACATGTCACTGTGTGCAGTCTGATCTGTTGAGTGATGACATGTCACTGTGTGCAGTCTGATCTATTGAGTGATGGCACGTCACTGTGTGCAGTTTGATCTGTTGGGTGATGGCATGTCACTGTGTGCAGTCTGATCTATGGAGTGATGGCATGTCACTGTGTGCAGTCTGATCTATTGAATGATGACATGTCACTGTGTGCAGTCTGATCTATGGAGTGATGGTATGTCACTGTGTGCAGTCTGATCTATTGAATGATGACATGTCACTGTGTGCAGTCTGATCTGTTGAGTGATGACATGTCACTGTGTGCAGTCTGATCTATTGAGTGATGGCACGTCACTGTGTGCAGTTTGATCTGTTGGGTGATGGCATGTCACTGTGTGCAGTCTGATCTATGGAGTGATGGCATGTCACTGTGTGCAGTCTGATCTATTGAATGATGACATGTCACTGTGTGCAGTCTGATCTATGGAGTGATGGTATGTCACTGTGTGCAGTCTGATCTATGGAGTGATGGCATGTCACTGTGTGCAGTCTGATCTATTGAATGATGACATGTCACTGTGTGCAGTCTGATCTATTGAGTGATGGCACGTCACTGTGTGCAGTCTGATCTATTGAATGATGACATGTCACTGTGTGCAGTCTGATCTATTGAGTGATGGTATGCTCCTCCAACCCCTCTAACCTAATTTCTCTGCCTCTTCCCCCCTCCCGCACACTCTCTGGTGCACTCTGGAACTGTCACTCTTCTGCTAACAAAGCTGATTTCATCTCTGCCTTTGCCTCCCACCTCTCGCTCGATTTCCTTGCTCTCACTGAAACCTGGCTGTCCCCTGATAACACTGTTACTCCTGCTGACCTGTCCTCTCTCTACGTCCTGTCCCATACCCCGCGTCTCACTGGACGGGGAGGTGGGACGGGTCTTCTCCTCTCTCCCTCCTTACTCTTTTCGGTCCCCTCCGATCTCATCTCACTCTCTGTCAGTACCTTTGAATTTCATGCAGTCCAACTAACCTTTCCCTGTCAACTCCTGCTCATTGTTCTGTACCGCCCCCCTGGGCCTCTCACTCACTTTCTGGATGAACTCGACTATCTACTCTCCTCCCTCCCCTCCCTGTCTACCCCGACTGTCCTGTTGGGTGACTTCAACATCCATCTCTCCAACCCCAGCCACTCTGCTGGATTCCTCCCTCTCCTGCACTCCTTCGACTTCTGTCTCTCTCCGTCCCCTCCTACCCACAAAGCTGGCCGTCAACTGGACCTCACCTTCTCCAGGGCCTGCTGCCCCTCCACCCTCTCTGTCACCCCCCTGGACCTCTCTGATCACTATTTCATCTCTTTTTCTCTGTCTCTCCCCCCTCTCCCTGCTCCTCCTACCCCTACTGTCACCTCTCGCTGTAACCTCCGCTCTCTCTCCCCCTCTGTCCTTGCCTCCACTGCTCTCTCTCACCTCCCTCCTATCGACTCCTTCTCACAACTCTCCGTAGACTCTGCTACTTCCACCCTCTTCTCCTCACTCACCTCCTCCCTCGACTCCCTCTGTCCCCTCACCTCCCGCCCTGCTCGCCCCTCCCCTCCCGCCCTGCTCGCCCCTCCCCTCCCCATCCCTGGCTCTCCTCTGCGCTCCGCTCGGCAAGAATCGCACTGCGATCTGCTGAAAAGAAATGGAAGAGAACCAAACTCCCTGCTGCCCTAGACCTTTACCGCACTCTCCTCTCCTCCTTCTCCTCTACTCTCTCCTCTGCTAAATGTGCTTATTTCCAATCTGTAATCCAAGCCTCCACTAACAACCCACGTAAACTATTCTCTACCTTCTCCTCCCTCCTAAACCCTCCCCCCCTCCTCCTCCCTCCTCTATCTCCCCTGATGACTTTGCCTCCTTCTTCTCTTCTAAAATTTCAGATATCCGCAAAATCTTTAACACCTCTCCCTCCCCCGCACCCCCTCCCGCTCCAACTCCTACACCCACTGCAACCCCTACTAACCCCTCTCAGACTCTGACCTCTCCTCCCTGCTCCAGGGTCACAAACCCACCACGTGTGCCTTGGACCCCCTCCCCACTCACCTCTTTCAAGCTGCTACTCCTGCTCTACTCCCCTTCATCTCCTCCCTCCTCAACACCTCTCTACTTTCTGGTATCTTCCCCTCTGCCTTCAAAAAAGCCTCTATCACTCCCCTCCTCAAAAAACCTACCCTCGACCCCACCTCCCTCCAGAGCTACCGTCCTGTCTCCCTCCTACCCTTCCTCTCCAAAACCCTCGAGCGGACTGTACACCGCTAGCTCTCTGCTTTCCTGTCCAACCACTCTCTGCTTGACCCTCTCCAATCTGGCTTCCGCTCTGCTCACTCTACTGAAACCGCCCTCCTGTCTGTCACCAACTCACTTAAATGTGCCCGAGCTGCCTCTCTCTCCTCTGTCCTAATCCTCCTCGACCTCTCTGCTGCCTTTGACACTGTTGATCACTCTATTCTACTATCATCTCTTGCTGACCTGGGGATCTCTGGCACTGCTCTGGCCTGGTTCTCCTCCTACCTCTCCAACCGCACTTACCAGGTAACCTGGCATGGAGCAACCTCCACACCTCACCCTCTCTTAACTGGAGTCCCCCAAGGGTCAGTCTTGGGTCCTCTCCTGTTCTCTCTCTACACCCGCTCCCTGGGCCCCCTCATCGCATCCTATGGTTTCTCATACCATTTCTATGCTGATGATGCTCAGATTTTCCTCTCCTTCCCCACCTCTGACTCCACCATCTCCTCCCGTATCTCTACCTGTCTGTCTGCTATTTCCTCCTGGATGCACTCGCATCACCTCAAACTCAACCTCTCTAAATCTGACCTCCTTTTCTTTCCCTCCTCCTCCCCCTCCTCTGATCTCTCCATCTCTGTTCCTCTGGAATCTACCAAACTCTCTCCCTCTTCCTCAGCTAAGAACCTTGGAGTCACCCTGGACCCCTGCCTCTCTTATTCCCAGCACATCTCCACTCTGGCACGCACTTGCCGATTCTTCCTGAGCAACATCCGAAGAATCCGACCCTTCCTCACCAACTATGCTACCCAGCTCCTGGTCCAGGCCCTGGTACTCTCCCGCCTAGACTACTGCAACTCCCTCCTGGCTGGCCTCCCTGCGTCCGCCACCCGTCCGCTCCAGCTCATCCAGAACTCTGCTGCCCGCCTGGTGTTCTCTCTGCCTTGCTTCGCCCACGCTACTCCACTACTCCGCTCGCTCCACTGGCTCCCGATCACCGCTCGCATCCAGTTCAAGACTCTTGTACTAGCCTACAGATGCCTTGACCAGTCTGCACCCAGCTACCTCCAGACCCTCATCTCTCCCTACACCCCCACTCGACCTCTCCGCTCCGCCTGCACTAGAAGACTAGCTCTACCACCGCTACGCTCCCCTGCCTCCAAAGCCCGCTCCTTCTCCACCCTTGCTCCGCAGTGGTGGAATGACCTTCCTACAGATGTCAGGACTGCCCAGTCCCTGACCACATTCCGGCGCCTCCTTAAGACTCACCTCTTCAAAGAGCACCTGTAGAACTCCTCTGTTTGTATCCTGGGACACTATCACCCTTCATGTAAATGTGCTTTATTTTGCTCTTATCAGCCCCTATTTTACTGCATTTAATCCTGTACTTCAGAATACTGTAATCTGCCAAGTTTTTAACCTGTAGTACTTTGTATTTACTCACATCCTGATGTAACTATCACTATTTAATCATATCCTGATGTAACTATCACTATTACCTGCTGTATTATTGAATTGTGGTTTGTCAAACTTGTACTTTACTTGAACAAAAGTTATTGTATTTCTTGCTCTTATTGTATTACTTGTATTGTAACGCTTGAAATGTTTTTGCTTACGATTGTAAGTCGCCCTGGATAAGGGCGTCTGCTAAGAAATAAATATTAATAATAATAATATGTCACTGTGTGCAGTCTGATCTATTGAGTGATGGCATGTCACTGTGTGCAGTCTGATCTGTTGAGTGATGGCACGTCACTGTGTGCAGTCTGATCTGTTGGGTGATGGCATGTCACTGTGTGCAGTCTGATCTATGGAGTGATGGCATGTCACTGTGTGCAGTCTGATCTATTGAGTGATGGTATGTCACTGTGTGCAGTCTGATCTTTTGAGTGATGGCACGTCACTGTGTGCAGTCTGATCTGTTGGGTGATGGCATGTCACTGTGTGCAGTCTGATCTATGGAGTGATGGCATGTCACTGTGTGCAGTCTGATCTATTGAGTGATGGTATGTCACTGTGTGCAGTCTGATCTTTTGAGTGATGGCATGTCACTGTGTGTAGTCTGATCTATTGAGTGATGGCATGTCACTGTGCAGTCTGATCTATTGAGTGATGACATGTCACTGTGTGCAGTCTGATCTATTGAGTGATGGCATGTCACTGTGTGCAGTCTGATCTATGGAGTGATGGCATGTCACTATGTGTAGTCTGATCTATTGAGTGATGGCATGTCACTGTGTGCAGTCTGATCTATGGAGTGATGGCATGTCACTATGTGTAGTCTGATCTATTGAGTGATGGCATGTCACTGTGTGCAGTCTGATCTATTGAGTGATGGCATGTCACTGTGTACAGTCTGATCTATGGAGTGATGGCATGTCACTGTGTGCAGTCTGATCTATTGAGTGATGGCATGTCACTATGTGTAGTCTGATCTATTGAGTGATGGCATGTCACTGTGCAGTCTGATCTATTGAGTGATGGCATGTCACTGTGTGCAGTCTGATCTGTTGAGTGATGGCATGTCACTGTGTGCAGTCTGATCTATTGAGTGATGACATGTCACTGTGTGCAGTCTGATCTATTGAGTGATGACATGTCACTGTGTGCAGTCTGATCTATTGAGTGATGGCATGTCACTGTGTGCAGTCTGATCTATTGAGTGATGGCATGTCACTATGTGTAGTCTGATCTATTGAATGATGACATGTCACTGTGTGCAGTCTGATCTATTGAGTGATGGCATGTCACTGTGTGCAGTCTGATCTATTGAGTGATGGCATGTCACTGTGTGCAGTCTGATCTATTGAGTGATGACATGTCACTGTGTGCAGTCTGATCTATTGAGTGATGACATGTCACTGTGTGCAGTCTGATCTATTGAGTGATGGCATGTCACTGTGTGCAGTCTGATCTATTGAGTGATGGCATGTCACTATGTGTAGTCTGATCTATTGAATGATGACATGTCACTGTGTGCAGTCTGATCTATTGAGTGATGGCATGTCACTGTGTGCAGTCTGATCTATTGAGTGATGGCATGTCACTATGTGTAGTCTGATCTATTGAGTGATGGCATGTCACTGTGCAGTCTGATCTATTGAGTGATGGCATGTCACTGTGTGCAGTCTGATCTATTGAGTGATGGCATGTCACTATGTGTAGTCTGATCTATTGAGTGATGGCATGTCACTGTGCAGTCTGATCTGTTGAGTGATGGCATGTCACTGTGTGCAGTCTGATCTATTGAGTGATGACATGTCACTGTGTGCAGTCTGATCTATTGAGTGATGACATGTCACTGTGTGCAGTCTGATCTATTGAGTGATGGCATGTCACTGTGTGCAGTCTGATCTATTGAGTGATGGCATGTCACTATGTGTAGTCTGATCTATTGAGTGATGGCATGTCACTGTGCAGTCTGATCTATTGAGTGATGGCATGTCACTGTGTGCAGTCTGATCTATTGAGTGATGGTATGTCACTGTGTGCAGTCTGATCTATTGAGTGTTGGCATGTCACTATGTGTAGTCTGATCTATTGAGTGATGACATGTCACTGTGTGCAGTCTGATCTATTGAGTGATGGCATGTCACTGTGCAGTCTGATCTATTGAGTGATGGCATGTCACTGTGTGCAGTCTGATCTATTGAGTGATGACATGTCACTGTGTGCAGTCTGATCTATTGAGTGATGGTATGTCACTTTGTGCAGTCTGATCTATGGAGTGATGGCATGTCACTGTGTGCAGTCTGATCTATGGAGTGATGGCATGTCACTGTGTGCAGTCTGATCTGTTGAGTGATGGCATGTCACTGTGTGCAGTCTGATCTATTGAGTGATGGCATGTCACTGTGTGCAGTCTGATCTGTTGAGTGATGGCATGTCACTGTGTACAGTCTGATCTATGGAATACTTAATAATAAGTAAGTAAAATAAAAAAAGCCAATTCAATAACCACTTATCCAGAAAATGTAGTTATGATTCACATTTGTATTGTAATTGCAGAGATTTTATTGACCAGCTTTGGGTAAATCCGTTTGCTGTGCTATAAAAACCAAACTGGAGCCCCTTGACCCTCTTTGAGTTGACATGTCTTACTGGGCAAGTCTTTGAAATGGGATCCTGGCAGACTTGTGCACCTGCAGCAGTCCTTCTCAGGGGACAGGCGTTTTACCTGCTTCCTGTGTCACATGCTTTATCTCTCTAAATTACTCTACTTATGCCAAAAGTCCCCCCCAGTAAAGTGTTTTAATATTACCCATCATTTTACTCTGCTATGATATTTCCAATACATTTTCACCTTACACTGCGTCACTCTAGTATGCATTTCTCTTCTCTGTCTTGACACAGAGTATTTGCAAATTTCTAACAAAGACCCCAATGCCTCAAATAAAGAAAATCATTGATGTTGACTTTTTTAATGTTGTAAGGGCTGTGAGTAATACTGAAAATAAAGTAAGACGAATGAACGAAAAAGCAGCCAGTGATGTGAAAATGACTTGTTTTATTCATTATTCATTTTTCAAATATGTTTGATTGCATTTCATTTTGTGAACGCACACATTTAATACTAGTGCTGGTATGAGTTGATTATTCGATTATTCAGCTTGAGCTCCTCGCAGATATCAGGTGCGGGTTGCTGGTGTCCATCGGGCTGATGTCCCATTCCGAGTGAACAAACAGCTGCTTGGGTTTGGGATGATCGCTGCTTTTCTTTAGACTGTGTAGAGCAGTAATCCACACAAATCAAACAGCTGCCTGGGTTTGGGATGATCGCTGCTTTTCTTTAGACTCTGTGTAGAGCAGTAATCCACACAAATCAAACAGCTGCTTGGGTTTGGGATGATCGCTGCTTTTCTTTAGACTCTGTGTAGAGCAGTAATCCACACAAATCAAACAGCTGCTTGGGTTTGGGATGATCGCTGCTTTTCTTTAGACTCTGTGTAGAGCAGTAATCCACACAAATCAAACAGCTACTTGGGTTTGGGATGATCGCTGCTTTTCTTTAGACTCTGTGTAGAGCAGTAATCCACACAAATCAAGCGGCTGTTTCTTCACTTCTTTCACTTGGAACGGTAAATTAGTCCAATCAACATGCCCCTCACCTGTGGAGAGCTTGATTCGAAAAATCAGTTTGTACAGCACTATTCACGATTGTGATTTAAAAAGTGAATTTATCATACAGTGAAGGCTGGTATAATACAGACAACAGAGTGCATTGCATTCGTATTTAGTGTTATTGGCAGCATACTCAACTTTACATGTTTCATATTGCCATAAACATGTTGCTAAAAAACACAGTGCTTATAGATTTTTACAGATTAGTCTTTAATTACAAAGGGACAGTCGTCTCTGCGTATAGGAACACCTCCTAAGAGAACACTTCAGCTAAGAGAACACCCTTGTGGTGAAATGGATTTTTCCCATTGTAAGTGCTCAAGCGTCATGATGCATACAATGCATATTTATTTATCGATTCCTATTGTGACTGGTGGTGAACTCCGTCTAAGAGAATGCTTCAGCTAAGAGAACTCTTCAGCTAAGAGAACGCTTCAGCTAAGAGAACTCTTCAGCTAAGAGAACACTTTGCTTGCTTCTCGAGGGGTGTTCTCTTAGCCGTTGTACTGATTTAATACATGGTTTATTCTTCCTTGCTTCACACGTACTGTAAATTACAATGAATACAAATCTTCATTCACTTAATCATGTCATCATAGAGGTCAAAAGAAAGTCTGTATAGTTGTATTAACCTCTAATCATATTATTTAAGTGACCAGCCTTAGGAATTAAATTTACAATATAATCCTCATTAGTTAGCTATCGTTTTTTTAACAATGTTTTCATTGTTGTTGTTTTTTTACATCAACAAAAGCACTTTTTAAAAAACAATATGATTACATTTTTTCACAAAGAACTAAAGTCATGACATGGAATGTTGCTTGGCATTATTTTTCACTTTGATATCACTCTCCACATGGAATGGCAGTTGTACAGTATGTAGCATTCATATATATATATATATATATATATATATATATATATATATATATATGAATATATATCTTTCCACAATAAACAATTATTATTTCATCTTTTGTAAATACAAAATATTTATTGATTAGTTCCAGAAGAAAAATAATTTTAAAAAATCAGCTATGTTTTTTATCGTGTAAACATTTTGCCTAAATATTACATTTTATCAGCTGAGAGCAGCAAACACATTACAGCTAAGTAAACCTATTGTTAGTTGTGGAGACAGTGTTTCCCTTTAAACATCAGTCCAACACAATATGGCTTTTAAACACTGTGACCAGCTTTGGTTTTTCTCATCTTGCTTGTTTCAAATGCCTCAGGTCTTCTCCCTTGAACTTTTCATTTTTGTTAACCCTTATCCTACTTGTTGGTTTTATATCCAGTAACACATATTTTGGCAACTCAAATTAGCAATAAAGATTGCACAAATTAACAAATGGAGTTGTCAAAATTTTTTGATTGAGAATCGAGTTGCTAGAATTAGACCATTGCTCTATTTTCAGAAATTCAGTTGACAATTTTTCTACGTGCCTGTGTGTGTTCAGCCAATGATATTGCATTTTCTAATCCCCTGATTTCACTCTCAATATTTGTAAGTAGGAAGTATGGCTACAGACAAGTGGACGCATGAGGAAACTTTGCAATTGATTGAGATCAATTGCAAAGGTAATCACCAGCAGAGGTAAAAGATAAACCACATATTTTCCTTCTCCAGGCAAGATACGGAGCTCGGAGGTTCTTCTGTTTGTCTTTTACCTCCACTGGACCACCTCGAGTGCTTCTATATTGACATTATTTTTTTAAATTTGGAATTGCCAGTTGTTTTTTAGCCCATTTTCTCCCCAATTTGAAATGCCCAATTTTAAACCTGGCCCACCGCTGCAACCCCCGCGCTGACTCGGGAGAGACGAAGGCGAACAAAAGCATCCTCCGAAACGTGTGTCGTCAGCCGTCTGCTTTTTTTCATTCTGCAGGCCAGCCATGCAGCTACCCCAGAGCTACAGCGTCGGAGGACCACCCAGCTCTGGGCCGCTTGTAGGCAGGTCTGCAGGCGCCAGGCCAGTCTACAGGGGTCACTGGTGCGCGGTGAGCCGAGGACACCCTGGCTGACCTAAGCCCTCCCCACCCCGGGCAGCATTCGGCCAATTGTGCGCCGCCCCCTGGGAACTCCCGTCCACGGTCGGCAGTAGAATAGCCTGGACCCGGACCTCCAGACTATAGGACGCATCCTGCACTCCACGCGGAGTGCCTTTACTGAATGCACCCCTCGGGAGCCCCCTACGTATTTTTTAAACTATTCCAATTACTATAGCAGCTGCTGAAACATGTTTACTGCAAACAGACGCCATCTCAATATTTCTTAAAATAATTGCCAATTTTGCCAACTAGAATTAACAATAAAAATTGCTGGCTTTACAGTGACTGTGGGCTCATCCTTAACCCAAGAAATCATCAAGCCATTGGTTGTTATTTGTTTGGTCAGCCATGGCTGTCAAGATGGTGGAATCAAAAACTGGATCAAGAAGACCATCAAGAACATTCTCTGTGGTGGGTTGTGTAGGTGCAATTAAAGACTGTGAACCAAATATATCATCAGAGAAAATGTCTCCCTGGACATCAGGAACAGAAGGGCTGGATACAGTTGTCTGTTCCAGGCCGAAGATATCGTCAAAGTTGTTGGTGGAAATTGCTTGGGTAGCAGTTTCTGTGGAAGCGCTTCCAGCCATTGAAAAATCCCCAACACCAAAGATATCTTCTGGAAAAGAGGAGGATGGCTGCCCTGAGAAAGAGTCCAAGCCTGTAAAATCAGCACCAAACAAATCAACATTCGACTGAGGCGTGCTTTGAATATTTGTGCTGAAAATGTCAAGAGTGTCATCCAGTGTTATCGTATTAACCTCTGCCTGCAAAAGTGAAGCTTGGCTTGGCTCAAATGGAGTGCTGCTACCTTCTGGCTGCTCACTTCCAACATTTAGATTGAAGATATTGAATTGATCACTCTCAGCAGAAGACTGAGCTGTCGATGGATTAGGGAGCACAGGTTCAGTACTGGTTTCAAATATGTCAAGATGATCTTCAATTGGTTTTGCAGAGGTTTGTTCCAATCCAAATGGGTTTCCTGCATTTTCAAAAGCTAGACTTTGAACACTATGCGTGGTCTCAGTTTGAGAATCAAGTGTTTCTGTATTTTCAGTGTTTCTGACATAGGTTTCTGTTTGTGTTAACACAGATTCAAGGGGAACAAATAGATTTGTGGTGTCTGATGGACTGCTGGAATTAGGGCTTCCTTGGTCTGAGATATGAGTACTTGAATTAACGTCTGCCTCCATACTTGGTACTGTTTTCTCAGTGTTGCTCACATCTTCTGTTAACTCAGGTTCAGGGGGTCCAAATGGATTAACAGTTTCGACTGGAGAACTATTTGACATATCTTGTACCAGGTTTGAATCAAGGCTACGCTCGGTTTGATCTGGGGTAGATCTGCTTAAATTGAAGTCAGTCTCCATACTTGTGAGGGTGTTGTTGATGTTCCTCTCAGTGCTGTTGAAGTTGGTTTCAGTTTGTCTTAACAGAGTTTCAGGTGCTCCAAATGGATTGGCAATTTCAGGTGGAGAAGTACTTGACATATCTTTTACCAGGCTTGAATCAAAGGTATGCATTTTTTGCTCTGGGGTAGATAAACTCAAGTCAGTCTCCTTACTTGTGAGGGTGTTGTTGATGTTCCTCTCAGTGCTGTTGAAGTTGGTTTCAGTTTCTGCTAACAAGGGTTCAGCAGATCTATACTGATTGATGTTTTCAGATGAGGAGCCATTTGATTCGTTTTCAATAAGGTTAACATCTATGTTTTGTCTGATTTGTTCTGACTCTATAGCCAAAGTATCCTGAGCTTCAGTCGGGACTGAAGATCTGCCATGTTCATGTTCCTCAGCTGGGACGGCATTCGTGTTATCCTTGCGGAGGATTTCCTCTTTTGGTTCAGCCTGCTCTTTGCCTTCAGCTTTCTCGTGAGCCTCTTTAGGACTATTAGTTTCATTTTCCCTTTCCTTCTTAGATTCTTTGCTCTGTTCTGTTGAGGACTGGAATAATTTGCCCAAGGCAGACCTGGGCTTCGCCTCAGGCTTTTTGCTTTCTGTTTGTTCCTTCTTGTCCATGTTGTCTTTGCTGCCTGGATTAAATAGCTTTAAGAAGGGGCTTTTTCCTAGACCTGTCGCTTTCGACCAGGACTCCTTCCTGGCATGAGTCTTCCCATTCTCTTTGCCTTTGGAGATAGAGGTGTTCAAAGCATCAATCTTTTTAGGTGAGGACTCCGTTGCTTTTTCTGTTTTTTCACTATTTCCATTAACACTGGGCATGCTGTTAGTTACATTATTTTCTGCAATGCTGCCTTTCTCCTCTGAGTTGGGAGTTAATGAATTCTGTCCTGGAGTACTGAGTTTGCTGCCGTCAGGTGCACTATTGGAATCTGTATCCTTCAGTTCTGCATTTGACATGTCGATAACATCTGTTTTCATTTCTGTTTTTCTTTTAAACGAGCTTTCGCCTTCATCACAAACAGCTGGACGGTTTACTTCACTATGAGAATGTTTCATTGAAGTTTCTTCTTTATTGTAAACTGATTGGTTTGTTTCTACTACTTTAGTAGTATTAGTAGTGGTTGTGGTTATGTGCTCTGATTGTATGAACTTGCTCTGAACAGTAGAGTAAGAGAGTCCCTCTTTCATACTTCTATCAACAGTTTTCATGTGGGTTTCACTCAGATGATTGGTTTCTTCTGGTTCTGTAAATAATCCTGCTCTCACATTGAGAGAAGCTGGACTATGCTTAGCTTTCACTTTGGAACTGACCAGAGATTTAGGTTTCTCGTTTGGGGTAGATGCCACTGGACTACTGTCTACTTCATTGCTCTGATTTGTTTTAAGTTTGCTTCTGTAGTTTTCATTTCCTGTATTCAAATTTCTGTCACTGTTAGTCACCTTCACCATGCTGTACTGCATAGTTTTATCCTCTAGGAAATTAACTGATTTGATCTTCTTACCTGAGATAACATTGATAACCGACTGGGGTGTTGTTGCTGATGCTGAGCCAGCGACGGCTGAAGCCAGCTTTGTGACAGGTGTATTCTTTGCAGGTGACTTGTTCTTATTACTTGGGGAAATGTGATTTACCTTTGTAGGTGTGCTGTCTTGAAACATGGCAATCTTGGCTGACACTTCCCCTGACTTTGACGATACTGTCTGTGGTTTGTCCAGCACAGTTACTGCGGCTGTCTGCTTAACCTGCCCAACCTGCCCCAGACTGTTCAACTCTACCCCTTTTTTGGCTTGAGTGGGAAAAACGATACTAGCCTTTTCTTTGCCTAAAATGAAGGGAGACAGAGTAAGTCTTTTGCTTACATCACTTTTTACCAACCTGGGCATGATCTTGTCTGTTAACTCACTCTCAGAAACCTCTTTATTTTGTTCTAAAGCTAGCTTTCTGTCAGTAAATCCCCCCTTGGCTTTATTTTGTTCTAAAGCTAGCTTTCTGTCAGTAAATCCCCCCTTAGCTTTATTTTGTTCTAAAGCTAGCTTTCTGTCAGTAAATCCCCCCTTGGCTTTATTTTGTTCTAAAGCTAGCTTTCTGTCAGTAAATCCCCCCTTGGCTTTATTTTTCTCGGTGTCTTTAGGTGATTTGTTAAACTTTTCACCTGCGTTTGTTGGTGGAGGCCAGCTGACTCTCAGCTTAATTCGGGGGTCTGATCTTCTCTCTAATGTTTGGTTTTGTACAGGTGTTGACAAGTCAGCTAGGGATTGTGAACCTTCAGAAGCACTGGGTTCCCTCTTTGACTCTCTGCAAGCCATTTCCTCATTATCCTCAGGTTCTGTAGGAAGCTGCACACTTTTCTGGAGCCACTGATCCTTGTGTTGCTTGCGTCCAAACCCCTCGTCGTAATTTCCTTTCTCTCTGAACAGTTGCTGGTAGTGAAATATGCAGTAGAATTCCCCCAGAAGAGCAGCGTAATTGCGGAGGCTAAATAAAAAAAGAGTAATGGTGATTAAAAAACGGGATATTGAGCAAATCTTTTTTAGGTCCAAAGTTGTGATTTCATTTTTTTTATTACATAATAAATATTGATTTCAAACAAGTCTGTCTATAACAGTTACCTGGCTTATGAGTCATTTTTTGTAATCAAATTCAGTCAAATGCTATATTAACTGTAGTCATCATTTGAAAATGCAACTGTTTTGAAAAGAAGAAAAAAACATTTTTGGGATAACCAGGTTCTTGTTCTGATCCGGTACTATAAATAATAGGGATGTGCAGAGGAGCCATTGCTCAAACCCATGCTCCTACTTGGAACTGCATGGGTACTCCACCTTGGATCATGCTCAGAAATGGACAGCACTACAATCCAAAGCTCTAAAGGGCTGCATTTCTGGAGCTCAGAAAATGACCAGACAATTCTTTCTATGTAATTTGACAATGATTTTGATCATTTAAAAAAGTTAAAATGTGCATTTTTCTATGTGGACTGAAGGACTTAAATTACTTCATTAAAACATTATGACACTCAGAAAGTTACTTGACAGTGCTATGACATTATCGGACAGTGCTATGACATTCTCTGACAGTGCTATGACATTATCGGACAGTGCTATGACATTATCGGACAGTGCTATGACATTATCGGACAGTGCTATGACATTATCGGACAGTGCTATGACATTATCTGACAGTGCTATGACATTATCGGACAGTGCTATGACATTATCGGACAGTGCTATGACATTCTCTGACAGTGCTATGACATTATCGGACAGTGCTATGACATTATCGGACAGTGCTATGACATTATCGGACAGTGCTATGACATTATCTGACAGTGCTATGACATTCTCTGACAGTGCTATGACATTATTTGACAGTGCTATGACATTATCGGACAGTGCTATGACATTCTCTGACAGTGCTATGACATTATCGGACAGTGCTATGACATTCTCTGACAGTGCTATGACATTATCGGACAGTGCTATGACATTCTCTGACAGTGCTATGACATTCTCTGACAGTGCTATGACATTATCGGACAGTGCTATGACATTCTCTGACAGTGCTATGACATTATTTGACAGTGCTATGACATTCTCTGACAGTGCTATGACATTATCGGACAGTGCTATGACATTCTCTGACAGTGCTATGACATTATCGGACAGTGCTATGACATTCTCGGACAGTGCTATGACATTCTCGGACAGTGCTATGACATTATCGGACAGTGCTATGACATTATCGGACAGTGCTATGGCATTCTCTGACAGTGCTATGACATTATCGGACAGTGCTATGACATTATCGGACAGTGCTATGGCATTATCTGACAGTGCTATGACATTATCGGACAGTGCTATGACATTATCGGACAGTGCTATGGCATTCTCTGACAGTGCTATGACATTATCGGACAGTGCTATGACATTCTCTGACAGTGCTATGACATTATCGGACAGTGCTATGACATTATCGGACAGTGACAGTCTGTATCTATATCACCAGATGCTGACAGGGAGTACAAATCAATATACTTGTTATGAATAATGGATGCTCGATGCTTGTTACTCGGCACACCCTAATAGAAGCTGCATGGAAGTGACCCACATACAGTAATGAGAGGGGCAGGACTGTGAAGCAGCACAGCAATCATGTTCAGAGCACTCTAACATGTTAAACAATTCACAAAGCAATAGATTATTAAATACTGCCAGTACATTTTAATACAGCACAGAGGAGCTGTATGCATGATTTAGTCTCACCTCAATTTCTTTTGGCAGTGCTTGCAGCAGAAACAGGAGTGATGGAATATGAATGAATCCGCTGCCATCCTCTCCATGGGGTACACAGGCTTAAAACAGGCAGAGCACATGTCCTGAACTGGAGACTGGAACTAGGATAATAATTAGACATCATTATTATTAAAAATATGATAAGTAGCAGTAGCAGTATTTTTTATCATTATTATTTAAGCATAGAACCCAAAGAGGGCTTTACCGTCTGCTTGTATATTTAATTTCCATGTGAGAGTGTGGATGGAATGGAGTCAAATGTGGACCTTGATAAGCGGTCCAATTAATTAATTATTCAATTTGTTTTAATTGATGCAGGTGTATAAAGGGAGAGTCTGTATTTCCAGTCTCATAGAGGCTGTGGCTCAGAAGGAGCACTAGTAAGGGACAGGGGACAGGGGACAGGGGACAGGGGGTGCTGCTGCCAACAAGTATCCAGAAGTGTGAGTGTATATTGATATTATCTGTTTAAAAATGTCTCCATCACTTCTTTAACAACCCTAGTATCACTGAGTAGTTTCATCACTACCATTCATAACTTGAAAAAGGCAGGGAGAATATGATATTTTCTTATACAATGACATCACCACTTTAATTAATCAATAACTCAGATCATGGGTTCTCGTGTTTATGGGTCCTCGTGTTGCTGTAAGAATACCCTGCTACAGTACAGCTGTTAAATATACTGCACCGCACAGCTGACCTGCCAGTCATTCAGAAGGAATTCATTGCACCTTTGCTCTTGTGACCTTTGCTCTGATGTTATTGTTTAAAGCGTACTGTACATTCCAAATGAAACATGAACAAATGAGCAATATTATATTACCATTATAGAAAAACTGTACATCTGACAAATTGAAGCAAAATGAAGAGCACGACCAGTAAGATTACACTATGTAACACAATTTTTGTTCCTGGGTAGAAAGTGTTATTTCCTAATTGCTTATGCCTCAAAAGTATAGAAAATGGCTATTATTCCCTACAAACTTTGCTTTTGTGACCAGGACAGTGATATTTTGAAATTTACCTATTTCCAATGAGAAAACGGGCGAATTTGTGTCTTTTCGTTCACATAAAGTCAACATATGAATCCAAATTAACATGTATTTATACTAAAGTAATACAAAAATGACTACAAAAGATTTAGAAGTGAGTAGTTTTTCGAGATTTACGATTATACTGTAAATCACTTTCACGAATCAGCCCCCAAATGTAGTCTCCCATCATGTTCTCGTTATACTGTCCTTGGTAGCGGCGTTCAAAGTCCAGTATATCCTGGTGGAAGCGCTCGCCTTGCTCCTCTGAGTACGCTCCCATGTTCTCCTTGAATTTATCAAGATGAGCATCAAGGATATGGACTTTGAGGGACATCCTACAGCCCATTGTGCCGTAGTTCTTCACCAGAGTCTCAACCAGCTCCACATAGTTTTCGGCCTTGTGATTGCCCAGGAAGCCCCGAACCACTGCAACAAAGCTGTTCCAAGCCACTTTCTCCTTACTAGTGAGCTTCTTGGGGAATTCATTGCACTCCAGGATCTTCTTTATCTGTGGTCCGACGAAGACACCGGCTTTGACCTTTGCCTCAGACAGCTTAGGGAAGAAGTCTTGAAGGTACTTGAAGGCTGCCGACTCCTTATCTAGAGCTCTGACAAATTGTTTCACAAGGCCCAATTTGATGTGCAGTGGTGGCATCAGCACCTTCCGGGGGTCCACCAGTGGCTCCCACTTGACGTTGTTCCTCCCCACAGAGAACTCGGTCCGCTGTGGCCAGTCCCGCCTGTGGTAGTGCGCCTTGGTGTCCCTGCTGTCCCAAAGGCAAAGATAGCAGGGAAACTTGGTAAAACCGCCTTGGAGACCCATCAGGAATGCCACCATTTTTAAGTCTCCTATGACCTTGATGCCATCTCAGAAAAATGCAGATATGTATCCACTTAGGCAGCTGTAACTAAACTGAATTTAAGGCTTAAGGCCCCTGTATTTATACTACTATTTATATTACTGGAAATTTCTAGAAAGTTCTAGAAGTTACTCCAAGTTTACTCAGCACTGAATCTATCTGGAATGTTCTGGAAAATAGGTACATTTCAAAATATCACTGTCCTGGTCACAAAAGCAAAGTTTGTGGGGAATAATAGCCATTTTCTATACTTTTGAGGCATAAGCAATTAGGAAATAACACTTACTACCCAGGAACAAAAAAAAAAAAAAAAATTGTTACACAGTGTTATTGAAATTGTTTCGTTAGCTACAATCACCCAATAAATACATGAAACAATAAATAAATAAAGTGACGGATGACATGGTCCTGTGTGAATGTGAAGTGTGGTTGTGAGCAGTCCAAACTCTTGAGTTCTTGAGTCTTGATTCATAATGCTTCTTCAACCCCCCTGGCCTACACAATGCAATCCATGTTCAATTAAACTGAGCCCATGTCATACGTGAGGACTTTTTTTTAAGGGTCATTTTGTTTTTAACTCTCAAAACAAGACAAGACAAAAAGAAATCTATATTCTGGCAAACTTTTTTTTTAAAGTGTCTTTAATTTATGAAAGTCTTGTAAGCTGCAACCCCTTTAGGGTACTCTCTACTCACTCTCCATTATATACAGCTGTGCTCATCTCGTTTTAGGGTACTCTCTACTCACTCTCCATTATATACAGCTGTGCTCATCTCGTTTTAGGGTACTCCCTACTCACTCTCCATTATATACAGCTGTGCTCATCTCGTTTTAGGGTACTCCCTACTCACTCTCCATTATGTACAGCTGTGCTCATCTCGTTTTAGGGTACTCTCTACTCACTCTCCATTATATACAGCTGTGCTCATCTCGTTTTAGGGTACTCTCTACTTGCTTCTGTAGTTCAGCAGTGTGCACATGTATTAGAACACCCCATTGCTTCTGTAGTTCAGCAGTGTGCGCATGTATTAGAACATCCCATTGCTTCTGTAGTTCAGCAGTGTGCGCATGTATTAGAACACCCCATTGCTTCTGTAGTTCAGCAGTGTGCGCATGTATTAGAACATCCCATTGCTTCTGTAGTTCAGCAGTGTGCACATGTATTAGAACACCCCATTGCTTCTGTAGTTCAGCAGTGTGCACATGTATTAGAACACCCCATTGCTTCTGTAGTTCAGCAGTGTGCGCATGTATTAGAACACCCCATTGCTTCTGTAGTTCAGCAGTGTGCGCATGTATTAGAACATCCCATTGCTTCTGTAGTTCAGCAGTGTGCGCATGTATTAGAACACCCCATTGCTTCTGTAGTTTTGATTTGTTGTGCATTTGAAATCAAACCACTGGAACTGAAAATCATGGACAATTGTCAATATAGGCAAATTAGTGATGGTCTAATTTGATTGATCATTTTAATAGGCCACACATGGTAATAAAATAAAAGGAACACACAGCCACAAACGGTAAAATGCATGGATTTTATATAAGTTGCTTGATGCCAAATTAAAGCACAAAGTGTTCTAACATTTTCACACATGAGTGCCTATAGTATACTGATTACTGACTGCAAATTGAAATTTTCATACCGAGAAGTTTTCCTGCAGGTAGGTAGATAAAGGATATAAATGATGAATCTTGAAGTGTTCTAATAAATTTGCACACCTACTGTAATTTTATTAAATTTTTATTGAGAATTGGTTCAGAGAAAAAGAAAACAACCAAAAAAAAACCCCACATAAGAATATATTTTTAAAGATTTAATAATATGTTTGTAACGATACAAAAGATACAGGAAAAGCTGCCTGTAACATAATGAAAATCGTCATGCAAGTCTATAAATAAAAGTTTACAGAACATATATTAAATAAAAGTAAGAAAGATTATGAAACACGTCTAGCAGTGAAACTAAAAGATTTACAGTATGATGGCATATATTTTAAAACAAATGAATATGTCAGAAGATTACATACATAGTCTAAGTAATCTTCTTGCAGCCTGTGTGCTAAAGTATTATTAATGCAGATTTTTGCCTGCTTTTGGTGTACCAAATGTAACACACACCATACCGCCTTCATTGACTCTGTTTTCTGCTGAGTGGCAAAGTGGTCTTTTCACAAGAGGGGATGTCATGACTTCATACACAGCTGGGTTGGCAACCACCTCGTATGTGGAGGAGGTGTTCGTTTCTGACTGCTTGGTGACAGTCGTGGAGGTCTTGGATGTAATGATCTTGTTCCCAAAACAATCAGTCTCTTCGTATTTTTCGGTAACAGTCTTTGTGCCAACTCTTCCTGCGGCTTCGGGAACCGTTTTCAACTCAAGCATGCTTTTCTGTCTTCTTGGGTTCAGTGGGCTGAATACATTGTTCAGGGTTGCCTGCTGCAAAGGATCTGAATGTCTGCTGACGTCAGCATTTCTAGGCTCACACCCTGCGGGCCTTGTATTTGAAGAGTTACTTTGTGGTAAGTCAGCCGCACCTTGTTTTTCAGACATTGCCACCTTCGTTTTTCTAGCGGCTGACTGAATTGAGATATAAGAAGGTGATGATGGAGAACTGGCTCGGGGTTTACCAGTTGGGATTTCTAGTGTTGGATTTTGCACCTGGTCTGACTTCCCCTGCAACACAACATCTTCTTCCTCATTTCTTCCTGAGACCTGCTTTGTATTTTCCGTTTCGGCTTTGTTGGTGCTGATACTAATCTTCCTAATATTACTGGAGGAGGATGAGCATTGCTCGGTTCCCAAAGACTCTTTGAATAGACCCGAGAGCCCAGCAATGTCAGACTCCGATTTCAAATTAGAGACGGAAAATAAAGCCTTCCTAATGGATTCCTCTATGTCCATAAGTCTTGCTAACGTTTGCTCCTTCAGATGAATTATTTCCGCACTTGCTCTTTCAAGATCCTCAAACACAAGCTCCACAGAAGAAGTGCTTTCTGTATCATCTTTCTTTGGCTCAATCCTTTCAACCTTCTTTTGCTCTTTCGGTTTAATCTGCCTGACCTTGTTGCTGGGAACCACAATCCATTCAGGTACGTTCTCAAACAACTTCTTCAGTGATCTCACATCAACCTTAAAAGTCTCCCCTTCAAATTCCTCAACTTTTGACAGAATTATCTGAAGTTCCTCCCGTTTCTTCAAGTTTTCAAAAATATCCATCGCTGCGCTGACGTTTCCTCTTATTATTTCATCCCTGTGGAATGACAGCCTTTGGCGTCGCTCATCTTCAGTCTCTCTTCCAGTTTTCTTCTTTCTTAAAACGACCTTGTTTTCTTGTTGCTCAATCTGTTCTTTAGGCTGGCAATTGAAGCTCACCTGCACTGATGGTGTATGGATTTCAGACTGAATCTTGGAGCCTTGCTCAGAGCTTGTAGCTTCAGTGGCACACTGTAGAGCCTGGTTATACGTCTGCTGTGTAATGGACTCCTCTTGTTCTGTGCATCTTTTTCCCTCTGACGTACAAATTATGTTAGTTGCATTTGCTTGGGAGATCTTTACTTTCTTTGGCAATGCAGGAGCAGTCACAAAGACACCTTTATTTGTTTCAGTGGGTGGGCTTACGTGCACAGAGCCAGTCTTCCTTCCTCCAAAGCTCTGAAGAGCAGTTTGAAAACTCTCATGCATTTCATTTGCGGTTGTGCTATCATCAGAATAAGATGGCATAAATCCTTGCATTTCTTCTGTGGCTTGGGTTTTGTGGGGCACATGCTCAATCTTCTCAGTTACTTCACCACGGGTCTCAGGGTTTACAGTTGAAGGCTTCTTCTGTGTCAGCTGTTTATTTGAAGTATTGTCTTTGCTTTGGCCTTCCTTCCTGTGTTTATACTTCTCCTCTGCTAGCTGAAGTGGGGTTCTAATGACTTTTTTGGTACTAACAGCTGTACTTCCAGTGACACACTGAACCCCAGATGCCTCACAGTGCATATCCATGTGTTTGGAGTTCTGTGAAACCTCTGCATGGAAAGACTCCTTTTCAGATGTTTCTACAGATTTGGTCATTGAGGTCTCCTGATAGCACGAAGGCTTAGGAGGTAAAGGAGGTGGAGTGAACTTTGCTGGCAGCTGTCTTTGAGCTTTTGGAGGAATTGTTGGAGCTAGCTGGTCTTCTCTAAGGTGCTTTGGTGGAGGAATAGGTCTCTTTGCTTGTGCAGCAGAGGAGCCTGCAGCCAAGTGTTCTGGTTTTGGTGGAACAGCTGGCTTAGGGGATGGTGCTTTTTCACAAGTCTTGGGAGGGAGAGGAGTGGAAGAATTGGTAGAGTTGTTAGTTTTGTTTTCCTTACAGGTGTGGGTTACAGTTGCATCACTCAGTGTTGTGGAAGAATCGGTAGAGTTGTTAGTTTTGTTTTCCTTACAGGTGTGGGTTACAGTTGCATCACTCAGTGTTGTGGAAGGCTGCCGTTCTCTGTCAGTCACAGCAACTGGAGAAGGAAGCTCAGTGTCAGATGGAGGTACTGAAACTACCACAGATTCAGTGTTGTTTTTCTTTGTGCTAACTAAATAAGACTGTCTTGCATTTTTGTATATCATAGCTGCTTTGTAGTCTCCTTTAGAAACATTAATGCTAGATTTCTCCAAAGACTGAAGAGTTGCGTGCAAATCACCTCGAACAACATCTTCCTTATCTACTGCTCTCTGCCCTGCTGCAGCATTCTGCAGAGATTTAATAGCAGCCTTTACATCTCCTCTTACAGCAATCTCTTGTTCTGCCTTTTCTTGTGATGACTGCATATCATAATCTGAGTTTATAAAGGGATTGACAACAGCAGCCAATGGCTGTGAAACCCCATCATAAACATTATTATCTGCACTCTTTGCAACTTCACTCTGCTGGCAAGCTCCAATGGGATGAATCTCCACAGAATCACTGACCTTTTGTTGTGCTGATGTTATCTTCTGCTGGCTTTTGGAGGACACAGTTGATTCCTCTACCCTTGTGACACTGCTAAGTTGTTTCTTTTGCTCAACAGTTTCTTTCATCTGCATGGATGTCTGCACAGTCCTTGTATGCTGGACACTGGTCTTCTGTTGAGCAACGTGTTGAGTGTGCTGTTCTCGATGGGCTTGAGAAACTGCATGGTGCCTCTCTTGGACATGGTGCTGGACAGTTTTTGCTTCAGCTGTTGCCTGGCGGAGGCTTTTCATTGCTGCCTGAAGATCAGAACTGTGTGCATCTTCCATTACTACACATGTTGCTGCTTGATTGCCCTGCTCTATGCCATGCTTTTCTGCACAGGTATCTCTTGTAACAAGCACTACAGTCTCATTCCCATTTGTAGTGGAACCTGTTTCCTCCAGTGGGACTGTTATATCATATATTGTTCCAGGAACAATGATTTCACGTTCCAGCTGCTTGCTCTGAATCTTTGCACGCTCCAGGGACTGCAGTGTTGCCTTAATGTCCCCAGAAACAATTTCCTCTTTTTCTACAACAATTGGCTGACTCATTGCCTGTCCAAGTGACTGCTTAGCAGCAGTGATGTCCCCACGTAAGATTTCTTCTTTCTGAACACTGCTTTGCTCTGACACATTTTCGGACAAGAACACTTGTTTGGTGGACTTAATGTTCCCTGGCACTATGTCCTTGATTGATTTCTGTACCTGCTCTTTATGTTGATGGAGATGCCTTTTAGCACCCTCCACATCCCCTTGGACAATTTCAATCTGTTCCTTGGGAGGAGAATCAGTATCATCCTCACAGGTTTCCTCCTGAAGGTTCTTCAGATAGTTAAGGTCTCCTTTCTCAATGCAGCTCCTATATAAGTGAACGTTTCCTTTCTCACTTTGACCCAGCGTGACTGAGGCAGCAGTCTTTTGCTCTTGTGTTGTAGCCAGAAGACTGCCAATGGTGGATTTCACATCACCTTTGATGACCTCTTGGCTTTCTGCCCTGCTTTCCTGGTGACTGAAGAGGGAATAAATGGTCATTTCAGCATGACCCCTTTCAGTTTCTTGGATTAGGATTCCTTTTGTCACAGATGTATCTTGGCTGAGAAGGTTGTCAATAGCTTGAGCTACATCTGCCTTCATCAGTGCCCCTTCAGTCTTTGTACTGGACTGTTGTTGGCTCACAGATAGCTCTAGTTTTGTTACTTGCACATTTCCCTGTTCATCCTCTTTAAGAAGAATTCCCTGGGGCTCTACGTTTGTCCTGTGCAGCAACTGCAGCATTATTCCTTTAATGTTGCCTTCAATGACCTCCTCCTTCTGAATCACTGGGCCCTGGCTCTCTATTAGCTGATACTTTGCCATTTTTACACTTCGACATTTGTTGGCTTCAATAACAATACCATGGGACCGTATTGCATTGAAGTTGAAGAGACAATGTAAAGTCTTTCTCACGCTCTCCACCATTTCCATAGTTTCAGTCGTACTTTCTGAACTAAGTTTATCAAGGGGTGTTGACTCAAATAGCCAGGTTGTACTTTTCACATCTGCCCGGGGCATTTCTTCCAGAATCTTGACATTGGGTTCAGACTCTTTGAGAGCATCTAATGGCTGTGTTTCAAACAACCATGTAGACCTCTTCACATCTCCTTTCTGATTGTCTTCTCTGTGCACGGTTTGCACAGACACACTTTCCTGGAATTCACCTTTCAGGGTGTCGATGGGATGATTCTCAAACAGCCAGGTTGAGGTCCTGACATCCCCTTGTTGAACATCACTCACGCTAACCATTCGCACATACTTCTTTTGGTTGACATCTTGAGATTCAAAGAGTTGTTTGTTTAACTGTACGTCCCCCTCTTGGACATCTTCAACGGTCTTCACTGGAGGCTTTTCTCCAGTCGTGAGGGAGTCCAGTGGCTGTGTCTCAAACCTCCATCGAGCTGTTTTAACATCACCCTTCTGGATGTCCTCCTGTGTGACAGCACGGATCACAAAAATCTCATCCTGCTGCTTAATGGCGTCTAGCGGCTTTGTTTCAAACATCCACCTGGCACCTCTTACGTCCCCACTCATGACCTCCTCCTTCTTTACTGTGGTGACTTCATGAAACTGTCCTTCTTTATCTCTGATTGCGTACAGAGGCTGGGTTTCAAACAGCATTGTACAGGACTTCACGTCTCCCTTTTTCAGCAGCTCCTCGGTGGGAACTGACTTGCATTCCATCACCTTGTCCTCATTGTGAATTTGGTCCAAGGAAAAGGTTTCGAAAATAAACTTTTTATTGCCAACATCTCCACCTTTAACATCACTTAAGATGTGCCTGTTTTCACTGGTCTCTTCAACTTCTTTAATGGTATCGATGGGACGGTTTTCAAAAAGCCAGGTAAACTTGTGAACCGATCCCGACTGGATGCTTTCATCTTTGTCTTCAGCTTCTGTTATTTTTACAGAGGCTGTACCTATTGTGTCAAGAGACTTTGTTTCAAAGATTTCTTTTACTCGAGATACATCTCCTGATTGGACATCCACTTTGCTAACATATCTAACACCTTGCTCAGCGAGACTGTCTAGCGATTCTGTTTCAAAAAGATGTTTTACTGTTTTCACGTCAACGGTCTTCACATCGTCTTGATAGACATTGCATACCTTCAAATACTGCTCGGAAGTTTCTTTTATGGCGTCCAAAGGTTGGGTCTCAAAGAGCCAAGTGTGGGATTTCACGTCAGCTTTCGGTATGGTTTCTTCTTCTTGTTTCATCTCAGATTTCTCATATAAAATATCCATGGGTTGTGTTTCAAACAGCCATCTGCAGGTCCTGACATTCCCCTTTTCTGAAACCTCCTTTTTGACAGATGAGTGTTCCTCCGTCGGATTGATTTGGTTATGGATACAGCCGAGTGGCTGAGTCTCAAAAAGCCATTTGGCTGTCTTGACATCCCCAGCTTGCACTTCTTGCCTGGTGATGCCTTTGATGATCTCAACTTTCCCTGCTCCTTCCTCAAACTGATCCAAGTACCTAGTCTCAAACATCCACTTGTAGTTTTGGACATTCCCATTGATAACCTGCTCCCGGCTTACTGTGGTCACTTCATGGTAATTTCCAGTGCTGTCCTTAATTGCATACAAAGGGCTGGTCTCAAACAAAGCTCTGTTGTCCTTGACGTTTCCAGTCATCAATTCTTCTTGCTTGGCAATAGATTCACTCTCAGTATGAGAAATGCTGCCCAGAGGAATCGTTTCAAAAAGGTGTTTATAAGATTTAACATCACCCTTTTCTATCCCTTGGCCATTGGAACTGCTCTCTTCATGAGAAGCCTCTTTGCAAATACTATCCAGAGTGCATGTCTCAAACACTTCTTTTCTTTCCTTCACTGTTCCCCTTTCATCCTCGGTAACAGTCACTTTCTTCAAACGTCCCACTTCAAAGCTGTCCTTAAGGTTTTCCATAGGCTGTGTTTCAAACAACCACATGGTTGATCTCACATCCCCTCCAACTATCTCTTCATTGGAGGAAGTGTCCTTTGAACATTCCCATTTAAGTGCAGCTAGTGGCTGGGTCTCGAAGAGAATGCGTTTGTTATCAACATCAGCCCTTTCCACTACCTCTGTGCTTGCTTGGAACTTTTCCTCTTGGATGCTTTCATGGATGGTGTCCAAAGACTGAGTTTCAAACATCCATCTTTTTTTATCAACCCCTCCCTTTTGTGCCTCTTCCAAGGAGATTCCCCTAATGATCCTGACCTCTGATCTGTCCCTGTTTATGAAATCCAAGGGCTGAGTCTCAAACAGCCAGCGTGCTGTCTTGACACTGTCGCTCTGAATTTCCTCTCTGCATATGGACTTTATTTCATAAATGTTCCCAGTGCCATCCCTAATGGCACAGCAAGGCTCTGTTTGGAAGAGCTTCACAGTTTTTTGAACATCCCCTTTCTGTTCCTGTATTTCAGATCTCAGCTTCAGGATGCTGCGATCTTCCACAGAGTTGCAGCGCCCCAGTGCATCTAAAGGACAGGACTCGAACAGAAGCCGTGCTCCTTTCACGTCTCCTCTTTGCATGGGCTCTTTAAGCACTGCTTCCACCATTTCATCTTCCTCTGGGTACAGTTTGTTTAAGCAGTCCAGCGGCTGTGTCTCAAACAGCCATGTAGCCGTGTGAACGGCCCCTTTTATTTGCTCATTCTCGCATGCTGTTTTTGAGGTGGAGAGTAGGGTGCTTTGTTCGGACTGGTGTTCAAATAGGGAAGAGGTGCCCTTCACATTTCCACCCGGGACAGTTTCGTCCTCCAGCATCTTTTTAGTAGCATGGTGCTCTCCAATGGAGTCCAGCTTCCAGTTCTCAAAAATCCAACGCATGGACTGAACCTCCCCCTGAAGCCCAGCTTCAGCAGCTGCAAGGGCTTGGATTTGGTCTGAGTTCATCATATCCTCCAGCTCCTTGCACACAACCACCTCTAGTTTGTTTCTCAGCTCTGGGTGCATGTGCCTGTAGAGCCTCTTCAGCTCGTTCTTCTGTTGCTGTTGATAGAAAGTGCAGAAGGTTTCTTTGGGAGGAGGTACAGGTATGAAGCTTGGGTCCTGCTCTTCAGTTGGGGCCAACCCTTCCTGCTGGGGTCCAGGTGGTGGAGGGGGTGGCAAATCTTCTTCCAGTTTATGACCATTTGTTGTTTTTGAAACCTGTGTCTGTTTGGTGTTCTCTGCCATCTTGGAGGAAAGAAATACAAATATTCAGGTTATTTTTGTTTTTCTCTGTTGTATTACCAAGGTTAGTAATAATACAAAAATAACAAGTAATCATGCAGAAAACAAATTATAAAACTCATACCTTTTCTTGGGAGCGAGGCACAACACAGAAACCAGGTACTGATGTGAGTAGCACTTCAAACCATCTTCAAACGTGTCAAAGTTCAAAATGTTAGCAGAACTCCAAAGCAGTTAGTGATGCAGTCCCTGCAGCTACCCCAAATGTATGTACTATACAAGGCTTGAATGAAGATATAGTAGTCAAAACATTACAATTAATGTGTGGTAATTCAATTCACTAGAAACCATTTTAATGTATACATTCCCTGAAAAATTGTACAAATGCTGTACAATTCAACAGTTACTTTGCAATAAGACGGCATGCTATAATTAATGTAATTAAGTAGTTTCAGTGTCTTACATGGAAATACGGTAAGTTACTTTGCCTTGACTGCGCTCCCAGTCTCTTATGAATTGAATTATTTTTCCTAGACCTTTTTTGAGGTCTTCAGTGTTGACATTTTTTTTTAAAGTTATAACTGGTACAGTATTTAATGATTTTTTACGAAATTTAAGCCAGTCTCATAAAAAGCCCTCTACTAAACAAGCGATGCTGAAAGGTTGACTCAAATAAAAAGCAAAAGTGCAATATTAACAAGGCTGGAACAAGTGAGTTAGCACCACTGCACACGCTGTTACCCTTAAATGTGATGAGTCCAGTTTGAATCTTACCTTCCTTGCTTTAGAAGTGTTATCAGAAACAATAGCACTATCCTGTGTCAAAACAACCTGCGGGAAAAACATTTACATCTGCATTAAGTTTTTCCTTTCACATTCTCAAAATCATTGCTAGGATATTGAAATAAACAATGCTATTTTATTCACTATTGTAATTTACATGATAAACTAAGAAACAGACACCAAGGAATTATATTGAAAGTAAAGTCAGCTAACAGAATAATTCCTGAATCGTACTTGTTGTGCATTTCCATTAGCAACATTAGGATACGATGCACAGTTTTTTAGAGAAATGCCTGTTGTAGCAAACGTGGATTTTGTGTTTAAGAATCAGGTACTACTTTAGGTTAAAGGAAGTTCTCAATTTCTATGTCTTTTTTTCAGGTCATCTTTTACAGTTCCTGTGCTATGTATTCTGGGTCAAAGCATGTTACTGATTGGAAAGCATGTCAGTCAATAGGGGAAGCATCTAGCCAATTTATCACAGGAAAGAAGCCATTGCAGGGAAGGGGGCAATTCCACCCTCCAGGTGACCAAGCAAGTGCAACACTAACTGAAAGCACGACTTACAAAACAGATTTCTCTGACCAAGTGTGGCACCATATATCAATATAACAAATAAATGTGTACTGTAACATAGGGTCTTTCAAAACTGAGTCCTATATAACAGATAGAAGCACACAACAGATATGCTTTATGGGAAAAGATTGTTAGATATACTCATTTTAAAGCGGAAGGAACACAACGCCACTTTTGTCAGGAACAGTGGCTTGAACCCTGGTTCCAGGAGACCGTGGCTTTGTGCTCCCTTAGCTTTAATTTTTCATTGACACATGATTGTGGGACATGGCACAGGTTGCCAATGGAAAGCTGGTATTTACACTTCCATAATGCAGCCAACGAGCTACTTTAAAGGTCGTGTTCTCAAATGAGAGTGATCTTAACAGAATAGAAACAGAGCAGCCTTATCAGAGAAGTTGTGATAATGGAATGACTGATAAGAAAGTGCAAGTCTATTTAAAACGCTTGCCACTTCAATACACAAGCTTATTTAGGGTTTGACACATTGGAATGTGTGCGGTTTGAAAATAAAGATTATTAATATTGTGAGCATCCTTGCAGCATGAAGTCATACGTATTTGTTTGTGGGATATCGAGATGACCGGGTATCTGATGACACTGTGCTTAACATTAGCTCTTTGAAGCTCTTTAACCCCCACACGACATTTCTGAGTTTGAACTGGAACGAGGCACGGTGGAAACAGTCGGAGGAATGACAAGCTCTTACCAGCTTTACAGGGCTGGCTCTGGGGCTCACAGCTGCTGTTCTCGACAGGTAACGAGCAGATCGCTCTTTCACAGAAGGCACAGGTTTGTCGAGGTCTTGGTCTGCTGTGCAGCTCGTGGCTCTGGGTTCTGAAATCGATGGCCTCTTCTCACCTGAAACACACATGTTGGAACAACAAGGATATATATTTATCATTGATTCATGTACTGTATATCATTGATTCATGTATATCAAAGCTTCTTTTTATAAAAAAGATGCTGACCAATGCAAGGCGCTTTGCATATTAAAGAATGTCTCTTAAAGTCATAAAATAATTCTTAGCAATGGTAAACCAAGCATACATACCTCGCTTGATTGTTGATATACAAATATATAATTCAACAACTAGATTATTCATTTAATTATTCATATAATTACACCCTCATCAGGACAAGCAGAAGTTGCAAAATGTTAATGTAAAAACAAGCAGGCTTCAGCAGTCCTGAAATCCAGCCTGTTCTTCAAAGCATTGTGTTGCTCTATTGGGTGGCAGTGGGGGTAATCAATACTGCCACTGTTCAGATCATTAAAACTGACCCCCTGGCCTCTGACCTGTACGAGTCCCTCCTTTCACTAAATACACAACTGCTGTTTTTAAATCACTAAATGTGTCCCAATGTGTTTAGCTACAGCAGTCACCAAGGGAAAGGCTTTTCTAGAATCGCTGTATTTCCTCAGTTTTAAAGTGCATAACAAACCCTGTCTTCTGAAATGTCTCTATCTTTCTGAATGACATCTACCAGTGGTAGAACGATAAGAACAACAGGATGTGGTCTTTTATCTGTTTACAACTGCTTGTGCAACAGAAATGTGGGCGGGGCATCCATGCAAACCCCATGGGTGGGAAAGCACTCAGGCCCTACTTAAACAGCTGATCTCAGAAAGGCTTTCATTTATTCACTTGCAATCCCTTTACTTATTAGTTTATCTGATTGTTCAGTTGTCCAAAAACTATGTACAGTAAACAAACAGGCAAATAGTGAATGAAAGAAACAAAGTAAACAATACAATCCTTTAAATAAATTTCTATATTTGGAGGGAAATAATTACTGATTATACCAATTGAAATTTGTAAAGGCAACTTTAGTGATGGACGACCATTGCCTCCCAACATCTGATATTATACTGTTTCCTACCATGTGTAATGGGTAGTGTTGTGTGATACACTGCCATTGCGGATTGTGTACCCTGTCGGTGAGATGAGAGGAGGTTAAAAGGGCTCTTTTGCATTGTGGTTTAAGACGCTCGCTTGCGGTGTGTGGGGAAGCCGGATCACACCCAGCCTCTGCTCTGTTACACATCCACAACCAAAACATCCGAGATGTCTAAGATCTTCACTTCTACAATGAGACTGCTACTATATATATATATATATATATATATATATATATATATATATATATATATATATATATATATATATATGGACGGATGGATGGATGGATGGATGAATGGATGGATATCTTTGTTTTTATGAAATTACAAGTTTTACATACATACATAGTGTCCCACTTGCTGATGTGAATGAGAGGCCAGACTCACCCCTGGTATGCGTACAGTCTGGCCAGTGTTCAGCAGTAACAATCCCCCGGCCGACCGTATAACCCAGGAGAAAAAAGGAGCTGCAAGCTCAGCTGTAGCTCATCCTCCATCAGCAGCCAAAAAATGTGTGAAAGGCTTAGCTCTGAATCCACCAGCACTAAATGAACAAGGGCATCATGAGAAGGGCATGTCCTTTCCTGTCATTGTGTGCGCTTGCCATGCGGGAGATATTCTAATCCAAACTGGAAATGCTTCGGATGTGACATTTATTTCTTAGCAGACGTTTTGACAAAACCGAGGTTTGTCTTGAGAAGAAGTGACTACAATAACTTTACCCTCTCTCAAGCAAACTCAGATTATATATTAAATCCATATACAATGATCAATATCAAGCAAACTCAAACTATATATTAAATCCATAGATAATGATCAATATCAATACACTACCTTTTGCTGAGCTGAATTGTTTTGCATTTTGCGGGCAAATCAATCAGATTCGAGATAAATTTCTTAACATTTCCACTCATGTGTGGATATGTATCACATCTGTACCAGGAGCTCCTGCTGTATCTCTGGTTAAACTTGTGCGACGCTAAGCCAATCACATCTTTACACACATGTGACTTCCTACTGCATACTGTGTTGCATTTGAGCAGGGGTATCCAATCACAGCTCTGGAGGGTCTGGATAGAGGTTTCATTGGTTCAATTAAACAATTTAGACCCGGGATGGAACAAAGACCAGGACTGGAAGGGCCACCCCTTTGGCCACCCCTGCATTAGAGCCTTTGAGGGCAAGCTGCCTTACAGCGAGGGGCATCTACTGTACCTGAAACCAGAGGTGGGGTCAATTCCTGTTCTTCAATTCCAATTCCAATTCCAATTCTAATTCCAATTCCCTTTTAATCAATTCTAACACATCCTTGATCAAAATTGCAATTAGCAGTTTGCTGTTAAAATGAATTTCTCACAGTTGCAAAAAATGACTTACATTGAAGACACTTTAGTCAATTAAACTGGCTTCCAATGAAAGCAGTTGAACAATGAAAAGACTTATTATGTCTCTAAATGTCAATTCCAGTTCCTTTGAAGTGTGCCAGACCTACATGGAAGAGTGTTTTTTGTTTGAGTTTTTTTTTTTTTTTTTTTACACTAGAATTAGCAAAAACAACTCGCCCAATTGCAAAGACTAGAGGCTAATAAGTAAAGTGTAGCTCGTCCCTGTTTTTATGCAGTAAGCTCACAGTGGACAAACGGGCTGGTGCACAGTGGCGCCGCTCACATTGATACAGATGGATGAACATGAAGAATAGCTGCACAGAACCCCATGTAAGCTGAGCCGGGGTTATGACTGCAGCTATATCCAGATCCAGTGCGTGTGGCTTTTCTTTTGTGATGCCAGTGTTATAAGAAATCAAAATCTGTTCCATTCAAAATATTACAGATTTCTAAAACACATTTATTAGCTTGATTGCCTAGTCAAATACTCTGATTGTGTTATGTATATATGATTATTCTGCATCGGATTGCTTGTGTACCAGTGTGTCTGTCTCTCAATAATATGTGTGTACCAGTGTGTGTGTGTGTATCTGACAGGGCAGTGTGTCTGTCTCTCAATAATATGTGTGCACCAGTGTGTGTGTGTGTATCTGACAGGGCAGTGTGTCTGTCTCTCAATAATATGTGTGTACCAGTGTGTGTGTGTGTGTATCTGACAGGGCAGTGTGTCTGTCTCTCAATAATATGTGTGTACCAGTGTGTGTGTGTGTGTATCTGACAGGGCAGTGTGTCTGTCTCACAATAATATGCATTGAATTTTGTTTTTTTAGGTTTAAGGTTCTTGCTGCTTCCTTGTATCTTATCAGTTCCTGCGCTGTAGGTCATTTTCTCTCACAGTGCAATGCAAGGGAAGCATTATTGACCGCTATATTATTTGAATGGAGAGTATTTTAGGGGTATACTATACTGTATCCTAATAAATATACTGTAAGGTACTAGTATTTAACGCGATGCTATGTAGCTGTTGTTAACATGCTATGCTGGGATGAAGCATACAGTCCTCTATTGTGCTCCCCAATACCTTTTACAATGGCCTTGCCCCCAAAGCACGACTTTCATGCTATTCTGTCAGCTGTTATCATAGGACCAATGGCTCTAGCTCAAGCCTCTTTAATGGCCCCAATCCTGTATCCAAGGAGTCCCCTCTATATCAGGTGGTGCTTTAGATAAATTCCTGGTATGTGCTGCTCATTGAGCATTCCTGCAATTGTCTGATGGAATGTATAGGCGCTATTCGAAGCTCAGCTATGTGAGGAGGTTTCACTCAGAGACAGCTGTTCACAAGGCGCAGTTGGTTCTATAACACATTTCAGTTTTAGAATGACAACCCTGCCAAAGCATCGTCTGCCTTCTCTTGCCCTGCTGAGGAATTTCGATTGGGCTTAGTTCTGGAAAGCATGAAACCAGCCCTGTCTAAAAATGTTGACATAAAATACTTTGCATTACAAGATCACCATACTAATAGTACTGACCTTTCTGTGTGGCTGGACAAGTTATATCTTAGAATGGGATAATAACGGGATATTTAAATTCCTTCTTATGCCTTTCTGATTAGCATAACTACTTTCCTGCAAATCGTTTTTACAGTCTGTAAACCCATATGTCCTCTGCCACCACACTGCAGGTTTGCTTCTTGTGCAGCAGCTATTAGGATCCCACCTGACACCTCTGAGAATCTGAGGTGCAGCAAAGGAAATTTCATGAACAGTGGCTTGAAACCTGGTTCCAGGAGACCGGGAGACCTAGTATGAGGCAACTTTGCTGTATCAAACTCCAAGTCTCCCCTGCAGTGACATGTAGTTGCCTGAAACCTAGTCTCCTGTATCCAAGTTCTAAGCCGATCATTGGACGTATTGTTTATCGAAATAATCTATTTTTTTAAGTAATTGATCCGCTGTGACATATTTAAATGTCTTTTAAATGCTGGTGTTAATATTGTCAGTAAAGACAGTGGAATAAGGTCTGCAAATGACAAGAGGCCTGCTTCTTCATTTAGGGAATCACGGCAAAATCAGTAAACACCCACGACAACAACCAAACTACTGTAACAAACATGGGCTCATTCGTAAAGTTAGCCCCTGACTTTACTGTTCATTATTTCAGCCTACTTCAGAACTAACATTAATACACAGACACAGTACTGGTTCTCATAGCCAAGCCTTCATAATATTATTTAGAAACTAGAAGTAATAAGATAGCTACTCACTTACAAAAGCGAGCCCCCCTTTTCCTCAGTTATTTCTTCTTGTCCTAGAGGAATGATTGTAAATGTCCCTTTAGTTCTCTGCTGGTCTCTTGCTGTGTGTGCAGGAGCCCTGCTCTGCACTCTGTTCTGTGTCGCTTTGTGTTTTCACTCCCCTGGCTTTGTGGCAGCTGGTTTTATCGTGGCGCAGCAGCTATGTTGGGAGGATGAAGCCAGTGCTCTATTTTTGGAGTGCTGGGTGGCTGGTATTCCATCAGGCTGAGTCAATCACTGATTGTGGAAAACACCAGGGACTGGGGGCAGCCTTACTGACCTTCCGTGAGTGGGATGCCACCGGCACCTGTTCACAAGACACGACCCACCCCTAAGACTATGACATCACAGGGTCCTTGGCCAATGGATGCACAGAGCTCCCAAATCACATCCCTGTAATGTATTATTATTAGTTCTGATGCCTCAGTAACATACTGAATGAGACCTTCATTACAGAGCATGATGTACCTTTCCTGTAAATGAGTTGATCAGTAGCTGTGTCAGAGAGCTGTAATGGGCTTAACATATAGTAACAGCATCATCTTCACTTCTCTGTGAACTACTTCCCAATAAATCCTTGTTTGGATTCGGTTGGTATTTCATTATAATCTCTGTTTTGATCTGGTGTCAATGCTAATGGCAGATTGGAAATACAGTAGATCTTCAAAGAAAAATACTGTTTGTGTTGTGGAGTTCGAGAAGTTGCAAGAACTTTGAAAAAAACATGCATGCATTATAAAATAGATACTTAGTTAGGAAGTTTAACGTGGTACAATTATGCACGCAGTGACGAAGGAGATATAAGGAAATAGTTTAACATGTATTACAATTAAAGGCATGTCTGCAAGCACGTGTTAACACTAGTGGTGTGCGTGAGGTAGACACAGAACTGAGGTTTTGTGGGTATAACTAACCCTAACCCTAACCCTAACTGTTATAAAAATACACAAGCAAACTTGCACTTTATTAGAAAATAATGATAATTAAACACAAGCAAACTTTGCCTGCGTTCTTGGTCTGTTCTATAGAGACTAACTATTTCAATGGCATTTGAAGCTAAATGGGCTCTGAAAAATAGTCTATTATTTCTATTTGAAATAAATAACATGTGTTTTCTCCTTCCAAGAATTATTAGTCAGTGAATAAGAACACACCTCTCAGCGGGGTCTATTGTAATGTCTTACAATGTATAGTCCTGATGTCACTGTATGTGCTTCAGTGAATAAGAACACACCTCTCAGCGGGGTCTATTGTAATGTCTTACAATGTATGGTCCTGATGTCACTGTATGTGCTGTTGTATGTGGCAGTGCGGTGTGGGTCAGTAAATCATCCCTGGAGGGAAACCCAACTGGCTTCATTTAGGATTAAAGAACTTTGGGTAAGACGTGACATTAATTACTGTGTATTTATATAGTAGTTATTCAGTAAATACATGTGTACTTACACATAATTACAATGTTATTATGCATTGTTACAATGTACTTAAAGAGTAAGTAGCGGGGTTCTGAAAAATATAGCGTTACAAATCCACTACAACTGTTTAAATAATGGACCTGTCATTTTTCTTTTCATTGTTAACATCCTGACAATTTTTTACACTTAGAACTTGTCTGTTTCGAAACTCTTTTCAGAATGTCTGCTCCAGTGCACTGATCATGTAAGGATTATTGCCCACATTGTCACACAGGTAACACAGCAATAACGATCCATGATGTGGTACGGAACAGAAAAGCCAGAGCACTTGTTGTTATGTCGTTCTTCTTGCAGTAACTTAGAGGACAGATCTCAAACCCCAGTGCACTGGAGCAGACATTCTGAAAAGAGCTTTGAAACAGGCTTTAAAGTTCTAAGTGTAAAAAGTTGTCAGGATGTTAACAAAGAAAAGAAAAATGACAGGTATGTTATTTAAACAGTTGTAGCAACACATGGGGGCGGGTAACGCTATGTTTTTCAGAACCCCGCTACTTACTCTTTAAAATGTAATGTAAGCATGATATATGTAAGTCTGCAATTGTATCAGAAAAGGGTTAGGGTTAGGGTTAGGGTTATATTATGCAAAAGATGTTTACACATTAAGTACATTGTAACTCTGCATAATGACATTGTAATTATGTAATTATGTGTAAGCACACAAGTATTTACTATATAACTACATTGTAAATACACAGTAATTAGAGACTATGTAAAGTGTTACTGAACTTTGTATCTGCCCCTGTTAATTCACAGTGTGTTAAAGACCCCATGGTGAAACAAACAACATGCGACATAAAGAAATGACGATGTGAAGGTTAATATTTATTTTTACTGAAGGTTTGGTTAAAGTGTGTTTAAGCTGCAGTGTTACCCTCTACCAGGCTAGTATTAGCTGATGTAAAAAAAGAAAAGAAAACCTAGGCATGGATGATGAGTGACACAGCAAGAAAGGATTTCTGGACTGAGTGACCTATTCCAGTCACAGACTGACTCACCCTGTCATCACTGACCATGTAACTGTAGAACGCACGACATGGACCTGCTGGCACACAGCTCAATAACACTGTCCGCGTCCCCCCTGTGTGTGAGTGTGTCACATCTAAAACTAGGACAGCGAGTCTGTGCCGGTGCATGCTGCGTTCTCTTTTTAGGTACTCTTCTCAACGGCTATTTCTACATCAAAAAGCATAACCATGTGAACTCTACAGTTCAAACGCTGCAGTACAGTGTTGGGTCATGCCATTTTAATATGTACCCAAGATTAAAAAGATGTACATTGGAGAAACTAAAAACCTGTTTAAAAGCAACTAGCACACCATCTCGACAGCATCAGACACAATCTAGAAGCACAGGCATCTTTAATCACACATTATAGGGAATGGCCTAGACTCCCTACAAATGACAGGACTGCAAACTAATGTTGATTGGACAGACAAACTTAGCAAAAAAGTAGAAACTGAACAATATTTTTGTAAGTAAATGAGATAAATAATATCTTTCCTTTTTTTCAATAACCAAATTTATACGACCCTAAAACATCAACCAGAAAATCTGTGGTGTTCCACTGGGGCTGATTTATCGACCCAAATTCTTACCATTACAACATGCAATAAACAGCGTGTCCAACCAGGTTTCTACATTTTAGTATTCGTCACTGTTTAGATCATAAATATAGCCTCCTTTATCTTCAACAGTGTTCCTATCTTCACTGAGGTGTCATTACTGGCCTTATGATTCATTACAAAAGCACAATACAAATCCACATATAATTCCCAGGCCAATATTCTTTAACACAGTATATGTATAAAGATGTACAGAGCGTAGATATTAGGCTGTTCTGTGTTTCCAGAGAATGGAGCAAGTATGCAGTATGTGTATCACTCTGACCTCACAAGCCTCTGATTAGTATGTTCTGTGCTGCAAACTGTTGTTTTTCTGATCTTCTACATCCTGAGTGGTTCTTGCTGTTATAATCTTGCTGATCTTCTACATCCTGAGCGGTTCTTCTTGTAATATTGCTGATCTTCTACATCCTGAGTGGTTCTTGTTGTTGTCATATTGCTGATCTTCTACATCCTGAGTGGTTCTTGTTGTTGTAATATTGTTGATCTTCTACATCCTGAGCGGTTCTTGTTGTAATATTGTTGATCTTCTACATCCTGAGCGGTTCTTGTTGTAATATTGTTGATCTTCTACATCCTGAGTGGTTCTTGTTGTTGTAATATTACTGATCTTCTACATCCTGAGCAGTTCTTGTTGTCATATTGCTGATCTTCTACATCCTGAGCGGTTCTTGTTGTAATATTGTTGATCGTCTACATACTAAGCGGTTCTTGTTGTCATATTGCTGACCTTCTACATCCTGAGCGGTTCTTGTTGTCATATTGCTGATATTCTACATCCTGAGCGGTTCTTGTTGTTGTCATATTGCTGATCTTCTACATCCTGAGCGGTTCTTGTTGTTGTGTAATATTGCTGATCTTCTACATCCTGAGTGGTTCTTGTTGTTGTCATATTGCTGATCTTCTACATCCTGAGTGGTTCTTGTTGTTGTAATATTGTTGATCTTCTACATACTGAGCGGTTCTTGTTGTCATATTGCTGACCTTCTACATCCTGAGCGGTTCTTGTTGTCATATTGCTGATATTCTACATCCTGAGCGGTTCTTGTTGTTGTCATATTGCTGATCTTCTACATCCTGAGCGGTTCTTGTTGTTGTCATATTGCTGATCTTCTACATCCTGAGTGGTTGTTGTCATATTGCTGATCTTCTACATCCTGAGTGGTTGTTGTCATATTGCTGATCTTCTACATCCTGAGCGGTTCTTGTTGTAATATTGCTGATCTTCTACATCCTGAGCGGTTCTTGTTGTAATATTGCTGATCTTCTACATCCTGAGCAGTTCTTGTTGTCATATTGCTGATCTTCTACATCCTGAGCGGTTCTTGTTGTTGTCATATTGCTGATCTTCTACATCCTGAGCGGTTCTTGTTGTTGTCATATTGCTGATATTCTACATCCTGAGCGGTTCTTGTTGTAATATTGTTGATCTTCTACATCCTGAGTGGTTCTTGTTGTTGTCATATTGCTGATCTTCTACATCCTGAGCGGTTCTTGTGTAATATTGCTGATCTTCTACATCCTGAGTGGTTCTTGTTGTTGTCATATTGCTGATCTTCTACATCCTGAGTGGTTCTTGTTGTTGTAATATTGTTGATCTTCTACATACTGAGCGGTTCTTGTTGTCATATTGCTGACCTTCTACATCCTGAGCGGTTCTTGTTGTCATATTGCTGATATTCTACATCCTGAGCGGTTCTTGTTGTTGTCATATTGTTGATCTTCTACATCCTGAGTGGTTCTTGTTGTTGTCATATTGCTGATCTTCTACATCCTGAGCGGTTATTCTTGTAATATTGCTGATCTTCTACATCCTGAGAGGTTCTTGTTGTAATATTGTTGATCTTCTACATCCTGAGTGGTTCTTGTTGTTGTAATATTACTGATCTTCTACATCCTGAGCAGTTCTTGTTGTCATATTGCTGATCTTCTACATCCTGAGCGGTTCTTGTTGTTGTAATATTGTTGATCTTCTACATACTGAGCGGTTCTTGTTGTCATATTGCTGACCTTCTACATCCTGAGCAGTTCTTGTTGTCATATTGCTGATATTCTACATCCTGAGCGGTTCTTGTTGTTGTCATATTGCTGATCTTCTACATCCTGAGCGGTTCTTGTTGTTGTGTAATATTGCTGATCTTCTACATCCTGAGCGGTTCTTGTTGTAATATTGCTGATCTTCTACATCCTGAGCGGTTCTTGTTGTAATATTGCTGATCTTCTACATCCTGAGCGATTCTTGTGTAATATTGCTGATCTTCTACATCCTGAGCGGTTCTTGTTGTCATGTTGTTTTGTAGAAGTCTGTGTTAATGTGTCTGAGTTCAGCTGATCTTCAGATCGGCTCCCTCTAGTGTACTGCAGTGTATTACCAGCAAAACGAAAAGGGCCCTTCGTTAAAAGTAACCCCAACTCTCAGTTCTGTAAAGACACTGGCTGATCTAGCCTATGTTCCATGTATACAAAATATAAAATCAATACAAAATGAAGATACTGTACCTGAAACTGTATGTTTAAATTAAAAACGAAACATTAAAAAAATAGCCAAGAAGCAAAAATAAATACAAAAATGTAAATGTAATAAATAACCAGAAAGACTCAGAAAAGTGCTCCCCAAACATCTCCCCTTGCTCATGAAGACTCTTCAACGCAGGAGAGCTGGACCTGTCTTCTACTAGATAGATACCATCTCCCCTTGCTCCTGAAGACTCTTCAACACAGGAGAGCTGGACCTGTCTTCTAAAAGTCAAGGACTACTATATCAGGGTTTAGGGGATGATTTAATGCACTACAAACACACAAGACAGTTGTTAAGTGCCGAATGTCCGGAATATCAAACTGCACAGTTGGAAGGAGTTTAAGATGCCAATCACCAACTGCCTCTGCATCCAAGTGGAGAATGTGGGGCATGCTGCAGAGCCCTATCAGGGTTATACACATCTGATGAACACATTCTCTCTCAAAATGTCCAGTGTGAATTCAGGCACTACCTGTCCCTGCATCCAAGTGGAGAATGTGGGGCATGCTGCCGAGCCCTATCAGGGTTATACACCTGTGATGACCACATTCTCTCTCAAGTGTGAATTCAGGCACTGCCACCGCTATTGGGCGTCACACTTGAGGCTGAGAATGCTCTGTGTTATAAAGTATGATATGAACTTCACAAATAGACATTGAGAGATGAGCACAGAATTGTAACACACTGCTCTGCAAAATATAATAGTTTGTTCTGCTCAGTTTTATAAGGGTTGCTGTTTGATGGTTGATACATCACTTCTTGATCTGATAACAAAATACCTGAAATCTGTTTTTAAATGTGACTTGTGATTTAGTAATTGCACACACACACATATATATATATATATATATATATATATATATATATATATATATATATATATATATATATATATATATATACATTTTTCTCAAAAGAGCAAACTTCTGAACATTTTGGTATGTTTACCATACGTTTGTCAATGGAAAGTGTGTTGGAAAACAAACAGTGGAGGTACTTCTAGGCTTTTGATGCCATGGTAACTGCACTCTTTATATATATATCAACTTTAAAGAAGGACATATGAAGGGAGTGTTAACCATGCCAGGCCGTCCCACTAAGCCTACCTGTTTAAAGCACTCTCACTCTGAATTGTGCTGTAAACACCTGACTACAAATACTGGTACAGTTCTGACAAGCAGCTGACTCATCACATGACACATGAATACTTACAGTTCTGACAAGCAGCTGACTCATCACATGACACATGAATACTTACAGTTCTGACAAGCAGCTGACTCATCACATGACACATGAATACTTACAGTTCTGACAAGCAGCTGACTCATCACATGACACATGAATACTTACAGTTCTGACAAGCAGCTGACTCATCACATGACACATGTATGCCTCCTATCGTCTTTCTTCTTTCAGATCTGTCTCGCCTGCTGGATTTCACCTGCTGTCAAGAAAAACAGATTCATAGACCTATCAACATCGGCCTCTTCAAACCGTCTACAGTATTTTATATAACAGCACAGCCTGGCCCGCTCTATATAGCATTGTGAGCCATTCCACATTTTAATATTAACTTAATTAGCCACTGCACTGTATGTATGTAAAAGGTGCATCTAATTAAACTAACAATAAAACCATTCCAGGTTTTACTGCAAGCTTGATTAGCCACAGCGTATAGGCAACAAGCTCAGGTGTGTCTTATTAAACTTGTAGTAAAACCAGGAATGGATCAAACTGCTATGCAACGGGAGACTTATCTCCATTCCTGTAATGGCTCAAACTACTGTGCGACTTGTGCGCAATTTTTATTCTTTATTTTTCATCCGACAAATGCTGCATAAGTCTCAGGGGTCACCATTGTCATATATATATATATATATATATATATATATATATATATATATATATATATATATATATATAAAATATGCAATGAAGTTGTTGTGCATTGGTTTCACATGCACATTGATACCCTTTGGGAATCCACTAGAAGAGTATATTTCATACATACAGTATAGACAATGAAAAGCAGCTTCCACAGTGCGGTCTCCTGCAATACTAACGTTTTTAATGCATTCCTCCTCCTGGGCTCTTCTCGTCTGTGTTTTGTTTATTTCTTCTGGCCCAGGTGCCTTGTTCCAGAACGTGGCGGCTGACCCCTTGGTTTTGTTGTCAGGCTGGAGCTGGCTCCTTCGAGGGCTGCTGGAGGAGCCCTTCTTGACGATGACATTGACTTCGAAGATGGCCCTCAGTGCATCAATGGCAGTACTGGCGCCCTGCCGGGGAAGGCTCTCCATGGACTTGCTCCTCGACAGGTTGCTGAGAGCAGCAGGAGAGGATTGCGGCTTCTCTCTCTTCTCAAACTTCTTCATCAGAGCCTCCATCTTCGTCTCCACTGGCTCGTCTCTTGTCACAATCTAGCGAGGACAGAAACAGAATCACTTGGAAAGCAGGGACAGCACAAGGGATGTTATTGCACTGTTAATCGAGGTATTCATGATAATAGCTCTGAAGAGTCGATACTGTTTACGAAATTGCATCATTTTATACAAACACTAGGTTTCAACACCTCAAAAGTCTCTTCTTTGGGTGTAAATAGAAACTTAAAGAAGCAGAAGTTCTTGTCTACCATGAGTGTAATTTACACAGGGGAATATCCCCCTAACATTGCAGCAGCACTGCAGCTTCCATTTCTCAATCATTTATTCAGATAATCACTAGTCAGTATAGAAGTCTCCACTAGGACCTGGCGGAAACGCCAATCAACTTAGGCAGCGTTGGTGCGCAATGCATTATGGGCGATCTCAACCAGAGAAGGGAAAGTAAAATAACAGTTTTTTCTTCTTTTCAGATGTCTATGGTCTCAATACTATAAAAACATTTTCTGTTTGAACACTAGGATCTGATTGTTGTAGGTGGCTGTGAAATACCCCCTCCTGTCCTCCGAACAGGGAGTTCACGACCGCAAAGAGGCGCCACTCTGAATGAAATCAATGCTTATTTGTCATTTTCTTACGCTATGCCCCAGCTACAGAAACTGCCCCCTACTCCCTTGCACACTTTTGAAACCTGTTGTCTACATTTGCTCATCATATTGGACACTTCTCCTGATATGCAAACGAGAGCAATAACGCATGCTTATTTAAATCTCCACTCACACCTGAAGAAGATACTTTGAAAACAAGTGTTTGTTTATCAGTTAATCTAATAAACTGAATGAACTCTTCAAATCTATATTCATGTATTAAACGGAGTTATCTTATGATATTACATGTTTCTGAATATAGGAGTCATATATCCTTGTAAGATTTATGCTGTAAACTACAAACAATCCATAAGCAGTGATGGTGTAACAGTAAGACTGCTTTCTTTTTAAAGTAACTGGCGGATTTGCAGAAATCTACTAGTGGTGGTAATACTGCTGTGTTTTATTTACATTTAGAATATCTAAATATAGTTAAATAGTGAATTAAACAGACAGACAGATAAGCACACTCTGTGATGACATACATTTTGCTTTTCTTCTTCTGAACCGGCATTCCTTAAGTCTATTGAACTCTGGTACCTGTAGAAACAAAGTTAGAATTACCAGCAACATCTGATCCATTTTGTTATGATGTTTCTCTAACGCAAAAGTTGTTCTGTCATCTTATAACATATAAATATCACTCTTGCTTGACCGTTTGCACCATAGCTTACCCGGATGTACTTGGGGGGAGGGGGGGGGGGGGGGGGGGGGTATACGTGATTCTGAGATCTTCATTGAAGCCATGGGGTTGCCTTAAATTTCTGAGTTTTGAAAAGTCACCAGGAAGTAATAGAAACACCAAAGGATACAAAGTGAATCTACTGTAAACAGCACGAAGGATGCATTCGTTTACACTTGACACTGTTTAGCCTATACCAAGTTCCTCTTTAACGCCTTGTGAAAGTAAGCAGTATAGAAATGATGATACTATTCTTCCATGGTTATAATATTGTGCAACTCTTCATAGTGCTGAACCAGTTAGAGAAGATCGTAGCTCCCATTTCCCACACTATGCATCTCCACTTGCACACATCATTCATCATTAGATGATAATGGATTTGAACTGTCTAAAGAGTGGCAGACGGGAATACAACCAACCTGTAACTATATAAACTGCACCTGCATTTCCTCCTGGCTTATTAACTGAGCCCTCTGTTAAGATCACTAAATACAAGACAAGTGCAGTTTAAAGAAGTGTATCGGTGAGACTTTACAAGACTTAGGGGGGCAGTATTAGGATGAGCTGCAGTTTAGATCATTAATATGAGCTCATCTTAGCACAGTGATTAGGATGAGCTGCAGTTTATATCATTAATATGAGCTCATCTTAACACAGTGATTAGAATGAGCTGCAGTTTATATCATTAATATGAGCTCCTCTTAACACAGTGATTAGGATGAGCTGCAGTTTATATCATTAATATGAGCTCATCTTAGCACAGTGATTAGGAGGAGCTGCAGTTTAGATCATTAATATGAGCTCATCTTAGCACAGTGATTAGGAGGAGCTGCAGTTTAGATCATTAATATGAGCTCCTCTTAACACAGTGATTAGGATGAGCTGCAGTTTATATCATTAATATGAGCTCATCTTAGCACAGTGATTAGGATGAGCTGCAGTTTATATCATTAATATGAGCTCCTCTTAACACAGTGATTAGGATGAGCTGCAATTTATATCATTAATATGAGCTCATCTTAGCACAGTGATTAGGATGAGCTGCAGTCATTAATATTAGCTCCTCTTAACACAGTGATTAGGAGGAGCTGCAGTTTAGATCATTAATATGAACTCCTCTTAACACAGTGATTAGAATGAGCTGCAGTCATTCATATGGACTCCTCTTACAAAGTGATTTTAGATGTACAGTAAACTGAGATCATTAACCCTTTAAACCACTCACTTGGCCACCAGTTGTGACACCGACTTTATTGTCTTCCCTTTGCTATCCTCAGTAGAATCCACAGAGACGTTTCTCAGGGACTGAGCTCTCCTCAGATTACTCATCCTGTCCATTACTGATCTTCTCAAAGTGGAAAAGAGAATGGAATCAGCCAGAACCCCTGGAAGAAAAACCCATACTGTAGATAGAAATGACCAATACCTCTGTAGAAGCACAAGCAGCTGCAATGAAGATGCATGGCCTGCTATGGGTGTATAATGGGCATTCTGCAGGTAATCCCGTTTATGTTTACCAGGCTTTGCTGCACTTAGCTACCATTATACCTTGGTATACTAATATCATAAACTAATCGTTGTGAAAACCAATTGCTACAAAAAATGCATTCATGACTTTTTTAATGTTCTCGTTTTTTGAGCTAGCGTCCACTACAGTAACTGTAATCTGACTCAGAATGATGACTGAAATAGAAAGCGCACAATAAGGTACACTCTCCAGCACAAGCACACCCCACAAACTAGTGCCCTCCTTATCCTGCCTTCATCTGGACTGGTGAGTGGGACCCTCAGCCCCACCAGTTTAGTTCCTAATGCATCAGAGCACAGGTCTGTATTCCTCTGAGTGCCCAGTGCCTCAATCCGAGTCATCAAAGTAACCGAACCCTAAACTAACTAACCCCCATTTGAGTCCAGCATTCACAGTCGCTCTTGCAAGGCCTGTGTTTAACCAAGCATGTACTGTATGTAATATAACAGCCAGAGCCCTTGCACACTCACATGACTCTGTTAATGTGTCTCTTTCCTTACTCAACCTTACACAATCGCAATTACATTTTTGTTTTAAGAACAGTTCATTACAAGACATGTATCCTTGGATTAAAAAACCAAAGTAATAATAATAAAGAATCTGTTCTGAACTGTGTTTGTTTGCACTGAGCACTTTATCCTATCCGAGTGTGCAAGGCCATTCAAACTCTTGTGTGACAGAATAATTCTCACCATACACTATGTAACATTTTTTGAAAAATATTAAAAAAATATATAATAGTATGCAAATCTATTAGAACACCACAAGATTTCTCATTTATATTCTTTATATACCCGCCTGCATGAAAACCTCTGGGTGTGAGAATTTCAATTTTACGTCAGTAATCAGTGATACAGAAACAATAGGCACTCATGTGTGAAAATGATAGTCCACTTCATGCTTTTATATAAATCTAAACAACTTCTATCATACATTTTGGCTACATGTGTGGCTATGTGTTCCTTTTTTCTTACTATTTTAAATGAATTGCACGCGTGGCCTATTAAATTCATCAGTTAAATTAAACAATCACTAATTTGCCTATTTTGACAATTTTCCAAGATTTTCAGTTTCAGTGGTTTGATTTCATATGCACAACAAATCAAAACTACATGTGCACACTGCTGTATATATATATATATATATATATATATATATATATATATATATATATATATATACTCTGAGACAAAACATGAACATTAGTTCAAACAGACATGTTGTGACAAAATAAAATACAGTCTAGTGCATATACAGTGTGGGAGGACGCCTGCATTGATCTGTGAAGATGACTGCTATTCGATTGTAATAGCCGCGCTTTGCAGTGGAGATGGAAACTGTGAAAACTTGTTAACATAGGAAGAAAATAGACGCTTACCTGCTTGAAGGATCTTTTATTCAGTTCTGTTTTCTGAGATCCAGCAGTGTTGTTGCTGCTGCTGCTACCTCCAGGCTGGCTGGTCCTTGCAGTATTTTCTCCTGATGGTCAAAGTCTACAGATTATTGCACTTCCTTTTAGGAGCAGGAATGCAGGTGAAGGATAACACGCTCTTCTGTTTTAAATGCATTGTTCATGTTCAATCCTGAGTGGTTAGAGATACAAATGCAAGCACATGCAATACGAAGCACACACCTTGATGTGCCCCTCACATGATGCATTCGTTTGTTATGCAGATCAATCCATTGTATGGTTTTCTGCAATATTTAAAAGCTGCATCTCCCCATTGTTAATACGTTTTATTCACATTTTACAAGACATCTGATCAACAGTGGATTCAGCTGACAAGCGATCACAATAATTTGTTTAAAAAATGACTTCAGCCCTTTTGCATTGTGGACGCTCCCATAGTAAAAAGCATAGCAAAGTGTAATAAAGCACAGTGGATGCATGGTAAAGCACAGGGAAGTCTGGCTCTTCTACATTGTGGTTTAGACACTCGCTTGTGGTGTGCAGGGTCGCTGGTTCACACCCAGCCCTCCGCCATGTTACATAAAGCATATAAAAAACAGGGTAAACTATAGTAAATGCATTGCATGGGAAAACTGCCAAAAATACTAAACTTTTAGAAGGGCACCAGCTACCCTTTTATATGAGCACTGTAGTGGTTGAAAGAGCACAATGTGCTTCATTCTCAAACCTTTTTCTCCCCAAATTGTCATTAGCATAGTTGTTTATATCTGAGTGCATACCACCTCGGCTAGTCCACCATATCCCCCAACCTGTCATGCTACAAAGGTGTTTTAAACACAGTGAAAGCAAAGCAAAGCACAGAGATATATGATACAGCATGGTAAAGCACAGTAAACGCATTGCGCAAATCTGCTTAATGAGTACAGCTTCACCGCATTTCTAGGGGATGTGGTCTTCTTGTGCATCACTCCTGTGTTGATGTTCTGGAAGCATCATGCTGGGTGGACACCCTCAGCACTCGCTGCACATCTTCACGTGCCTGTCTAATGAATGTCACGCCTGCTGTTCTGCAAGGATCATGCTGCCCAGCAAGTGCTTTTGGATGCTTCACATTGCATGGCACAGGTCCAGAATAAACACACATCTGATACTGGATCAGTTGTACCATGTGATATCTGCTCAGATCTTAAAAACCTTACACTCCAGAGGATCAGGTCTACCTATGCAAGCTGAGCTGCAACCTACAACTACTGTCCAATGTGAATATTATCCACTTCATCTAACTCATTCTCCTTATCAAGCAGCCAGCTTGAGAGAGAGGGGATGTTCAGATCAGGTGCTCTCACAGAGCTCTGCGGGGAAGAGCTCATGGGTCCTTATTTTTTGGAGCATTTTACAGCACCAACCTTGATATACCTTAAAGCAATGCAGGGAGGTTCCTGAGTACTGTAAAAATTGTCCAGCTGTGGCTTATCTGGGCGGGTCTAGGTTTATCAAACACACCTGTTAAAATGAATCCAGTGCTCAGATATTTTAAAGATGTTTCCACTTGTGCAAGCCACCCCCTCTGCTTCACAGAAGCCATCTCTTCATTCCCACTAGGAGAAGCAGGGCAGGAATGCAGCCAGTGCCGGTCAGAGACAGCTCTTCTTTTAACATTGTATTGGGGGGGGGGGTTAACTGTTGTATTTTTACAAACTGGCCTTTTATCTTAGATTTACAATTAAACAGTTTTTAATTATTTTTTTTATTAATATTTTTGTTTGGACTATTTTAATTGTTCTATATCTACACACTAGCTTTGTATCTACAAACTAGTTCAGTTTTTCAATGTGTGTTTTAACAAATTCTGTTGTTGTTGTTGTTCTTGTTGGTGTTGCTGTTGTTTTGTTGTTGTTGTGTTGTTGTTGTTGTTGTTGTTTTGTTGTTGTTTTATTGTTGTTGGTGTTGTTTTATTGTTCTTGTTGTTGTTGTTCTTGTTGTTGTTGTTGTTGTTGTTGTTTTGTTGTGTTGTTGTGTTGCTGTTGTTGTGTTGTTGTTGTTTTATTGTTGTTGGTGTTGTTTTATTGTTCTTGTTGGTGTTGCTGTTGTTTTGTTGTTGTTGTGTTGTTGTAGTTGTTGTTGTTGTTTTGTTGTTGTTGTTGTTGTGTTGTTGTTTTGTTGTTGCTGTTGTTGTCTTGTTGTTGGTGTTGTTCTTGTTGTAAAGCATGTATGTGTGTTTCCATTGTGTTACACTTAAGGAGTAAGCAGCTTCATATGTTTTATTAGTTATATATATTTTTTGATTTAGTTATTTAGTTACATTCCCTTCTAAATTTAGATGACTGCAAACATTCCGTGGGTCTGGGTTCTGTTGATCACATGTTTGAGTTCTTTCATTTTTCTCTAAACCTGCCTTTACCTGGCTTGCTTTGGGCTTGCTTTGGGCTTGTCTGGAGAATCCTAAATGCCTGGGCTAAACAGACTTCATTATTTCATTCAATTCATGCCACTATGTGATCTTTCAAGCACAGGCAGATTTGGATAAACAAATACCATATAATAATAACCCAGTCTTGGATCAACAGAACCAGGAATGACAGAAACTGCTTCAAACTCAGAACCCAAAGTGTTGATTACTCATAATTAACACTGGAGCTGAGCGAGGGCACATCCTGGTTAGGCTGCGCAGCCACTGAGCCGTGTTTGTCTGTGTGGGGTACAGTAGTTACTTGACCTCTTAGTGGCTCGATCGTACCCTGTTAGAAATTAGGACGATCCTGTTGACCTCATAGTGGCTTGATTGTACCCTGTTAGAAATGAGGATGATCCTGTTGACCTCATAGTCGCTCTATCGTACCCTGTTAGAAATGAGGATGATCCTGTTGACCTCTTAGTGGCTCTATCGTACCCTGTTAGAAATGAGGACGATTCTGTTGACCTCTTAGTGGCTCTATCGTACCCTGTTAGAAATGAGGACGATCCTGTTGACCTCTTAGTGACTCGATTGTACCCTGTTAGAAATGAGGATCCTGTTGACAGTGGCTCTATCATACCCTGTTAGAAATGAGGACGATCCTGTTGACCTCTTAGTGGCTCTATCGTACCCTGTTAGAAATGAGGATCCTGTTGACCTCTTAGTGGCTCTATTGTACCCTGTTAGAAATGAGGACGATCCTGTTGACCTCTTAGTGGCTCTATCGTACCCTGTTAGAAATGAGAATGATCCTGTTGACAGTGGCTCTATCATACCCTGTTAGAAATGAGGACGATCCTGTTGACCTCTTAGTGGCTCTATCGTACCCTGTTAGAAATGAGGATCCTGTTGACCTCTTAGTGGCTCTATCGTACCCTGTTAGAAATGAGAACGATCCTGTTGACCTATTAGTGACTCGATTGTACCCTGTTAGAAATGAGAACGATCCTGTTGACCTATTAGTGACTCGATTGTACCCTGTTAGAAATGAGAATTATCCTGTTGACCTCATAGTGACTCGATTGTACCCTGTTAGAAATGAGAACGATCCTGTTGACCTATTAGTGACTTGATTGTACCCTGTTAGAAATGAGGATCCTGTTGACCTCTTAGTGGCTCTATCGTACCCTGTTAGAAATGAGGACGATCCTGTTGACCTCTTAGTGGCTCTATCGTACCCTGTTAGAAATGAGGACGATCCTGTTGACCTCTTAGTGGCTCTATCATACCCTGTTAGAAATGAGGACGATCCTGTTGACCTCTTAGTGGCTCTATCATACCCTGTTAGAAATGAGGATCCTGTTGACCTCTTAGTGGCTCTATCATACCCTGTTAGAAATGAGAACGATCCTGTTGACCTCTTAGTGGCTCTATCGTACCCTGTTAGAAATGAGAATGATCCTGTTGACCTATTAGTGGCTCTATCATACCCTGTTAGAAATGAGGATCCTGTTGACCTCTTAGTGGCTCTATCATACCCTGTTAGAAATGAGGACTATCCTGTTGACCTCATAGTGGCTCTATCGTACCCTGTTAGAAATGAGGACGATCCTGTTGACCTCTTAGTGGCTCTATCATACCCTGTTAGAAATGAGGATCCTGTTGACCTCTTAGTGGCTCTATCATACCCTGTTAGAAATGAGGACTATCCTGTTGACCTCTTAGTGGCTCTATTGTACCCTGTTAGAAATGAGAATGATCCTGTTGACCTCTTAGTGGCTCTATCATACCCTGTTAGAAATGAGGATCCTGTTGACAGTGGCTCTATCATACCCTGTTAGAAATGAGAACGATCCTGTTGACCTCTTAGTGGCTCTATCGTACCCTGTTAGAAATGAGAACGATCCTGTTGACCTCTTAGTGGCTCTATTGTACCCTGTTAGAAATGAGGACGATCCTGTTGACCTCTTAGTGGCTCTATCGTACCCTGTTAGAAATGAGAATGATCCTGTTGACAGTGGCTCTATCATACCCTGTTAGAAATGAGGACGATCCTGTTGACCTCTTAGTGGCTCTATCGCACCCTGTTAGAAATGAGGATCCTGTTGACCTCTTAGTGGCTCTATCGTACCCTGTTAGAAATGAGAACGATCCTGTTGACCTATTAGTGACTCGATTGTACCCTGTTAGAAATGAGAACGATCCTGTTGACCTATTAGTGACTCGATTGTACCCTGTTAGAAATGAGAATTATCCTGTTGACCTCATAGTGACTCGATTGTACCCTGTTAGAAATGAGAACGATCCTGTTGACCTATTAGTGACTTGATTGTACCCTGTTAGAAATGAGGATCCTGTTGACCTCTTAGTGGCTCTATCGTACCCTGTTAGAAATGAGGACGATCCTGTTGACCTCATAGTGGCTCTATCGTACCCTGTTAGAAATGAGGACGATCCTGTTGACCTCTTAGTGGCTCTATCATACCCTGTTAGAAATGAGGACGATCCTGTTGACCTCTTAGTGGCTCTATCATACCCTGTTAGAAATGAGGATCCTGTTGACCTCTTAGTGGCTCTATCATACCCTGTTAGAAATGAGAACGATCCTGTTGACCTCTTAGTGGCTCTATCGTACCCTGTTAGAAATGAGAATGATCCTGTTGACCTATTAGTGGCTCTATCATACCCTGTTAGAAATGAGGATCCTGTTGACCTCTTAGTGGCTCTATCATACCCTGTTAGAAATGAGGACTATCCTGTTGACCTCTTAGTGGCTCTATCGTACCCTGTTAGAAATGAGGACGATCCTGTTGACCTCTTAGTGGCTCTATCATACCCTGTTAGAAATGAGGATCCTGTTGACCTCTTAGTGGCTCTATCGTACCCTGTTAGAAATGAGAATGATCCTGTTGACCTCTTAGTGGCTCTATCATACCCTGTTAGAAATGAGGATCCTGTTGACAGTGGCTCTATCATACCCTGTTAGAAATGAGAACGATCCTGTTGACCTCTTAGTGGCTCTATCGTACCCTGTTAGAAATGAGAACGATCCTGTTGACCTCTTAGTGGCTCTATCGTACCCTGTTAGAAATGAGAATGATCCTGTTGACCTATTAGTGGCTCTATCGTACCCTGTTAGAAATGAGAACGATCCTGTTGACCTCTTAGTGGCTCTATCATACCCTGTTAGAAATGAGAATGATCCTGTTGACCTATTAGTGGCTCTATCGTACCCTGTTAGAAATGAGAACGATCCTGTTGACCTCTTAGTGGCTCTATCATACCCTGTTAGAAATGAGAATGATCCTGTTGACCTATTAGTGGCTCTATCGTACCCTGTTAGAAATGAGAACGATCCTGTTGACCTCTTAGTGGCTCTATCATACCCTGTTAGAAATGAGAATGATCCTGTTGACCTATTAGTGACTCGATCGTACCCTGTTAGAAATGAGGATGATCCTGTTGACCTCTTAGTGGCTCTATCATACCCTGTTAGAAATGAGAATGATCCTGTTGACCTCTTAGTGGCTCTATCATACCCTGTTAGAAATGAGAATGATCCTGTTGACCTCTTAGCGACTCTAATATTGTGGCTTCTGTAATACCATTTTGTAGGTGATGGAAAACTTTTGGCCTTAGCAATGCACTTTGGGATTTTAAAGAACAGAGAACAGAAATCAACAGATGAGTTTTCATACAAATGAAGTGAATGTTTAGAACCTCTTCATTGCAGATTACAATTACAAGAGCTTTCAGGCTAGACAATCATTACCTGGTATGTGTAATCCAAAGCAACCTTTGACACATGGGATGCATTGCAGGTCCTCCTCGGTGTTACAGATCATGTGAACTCCTGTTTACTTCATTTGAACATGTGCTTCCTTGTGTAGTAGGCTGCATACTTACATTGTTCAAATGGACTTGAAAGTGGTGCAGAGCAGAGCACCCTGCCAAGATTATAAGCAGCGCATTGAGTGGTTATTGTTTTTAAACATACTGCCGACACTTGTTACATTTTTAATCATACATTATGGGTAATCAACTGGGCAATACATTTTCCATACCATACCAGTTTCATTTGTGTAGCGTCCTTTATCTGCAAGCATCACAGAGCGCTTTACAGAAATAAACAGCAAGCCAAAAAGAGCTCCAGACTGCTCGCTCGTGAAAGGACTAGTCATTGAGAGATTTTAAAACACTGACAGACTCAGTGTTCCGGATCACATTTGGAAGTGAGTTCCAGAGTGAGAGAACACTGACAGACTCAGTGTTCCGGATCACATTTGGAAGTGAGTTCCAGAGTGAGAGAACACTGACAGACTCAGTGTTCCGGATCACATTTGGAAGTGAGTTCCAGAGTGAGAGAACACTGACAGACTCAGTGTTCCGGATCACATTTGGAAGTGAGTTCCAGAGTGAGAGAACACTGACAGACTCAGTGTTCCGGATCACATTTGGAAGTGAGTTCCAGAGTGAGAGAACACTGACAGACTCAGTGTTCCGGATCACATTTGGAAGTGAGTTCCAGAGTGAGAGAACACTGACAGACTTAGTGTTCTGGATCACATTTGGAAGTGAGATCCAGTGTGAGGGAGCTCGAGGACTCAAAGCTAAAAGCGCTGCAGGCTTTTAATAGAGTTCTTGGGATTGCCAAGAGACCACCCTTTGGAGATCTCAAAATGAGAGCTGCTTTATAGGGAATAAGTAACTCAAGCGAACAGGCAGGGCCAGAACCATGAATAGCCTTGTAAGAGAGGAGCAGCGTTTGGAATAGCGACGTATGGTAAAGCATATTAATAAAAAAAAAGCACAGCAAAGTGTAATAAAGCACAGTGAATGCATGGTACAGCATAGGGAAGCCCTGTAAAGAATTGCAAGGTATGGTAAATGTAAGATACAGTGTTGTGTGATGCATTGTCATTACGAATTCTGTCCAGTCCCCTGTGGTTACATTGTGGTTTAAACACTCACTTGTGGTTTGCAGGTCGCTGGTTCACACCCAGCCCTCCGCCATGTTACATAAGGCGTATTAAAAACATGGCAAACAAGGGTAAACTATAGTAAATGCATAGCATGGGAAAACATGAGAAAACTGCCAAAAATGTACATTGTCCTCATGTAATCTATTGACTGGAGAATGCACTGTGCTCATTGACCTCATGTAATCTATTGACTGGAGAATGCACTGTGCTCATTGACATCATGTAATCTATTGATTGGAGAATGCACTGTGCTCATTGACCTCATGTAATCTATTGATTGGAGAATGCACTGTAGGGGGGAGGGGGGAGACTGAGGCACAGGTTTTCTAGCCAGCTGCTTAAGTGACTCTTAGATTCTTAAATCCTAGAAGGAGATGATTTAAGGGTTCCTTTGAAGAGCCCATTCCAAGGGACATTCTCACATTCATAAGAACATAAGAACATAAGAACATAAGAAAGTTTACAAACGAGAGGAGGCCATTTAGCCCATCTTGCTCGTTTGGTTGTTAGTAGCTTATTGATCCCAGAATCTCATCAAGCAGCTTCTTGAAGGATCCCAGGGTGTCAGCTTCAACAACATTACTGGGGAGTTGGTTCCAGACCCTCACAATTCTCTGTGTAAAAAAGTGCCTCCTATTTTCTGTTCTGAATGCCCCTTTATCTAATCTCCATTTATGACCCCTGGTCCTTTTTTCTTTTTTCAAGTCAAAGAAGTCCCCCGGGTTGACATTGTCTATACCTTTTAGGATTTTGAATGTTTGAATCAGATCGCCACGTAGTCTTCTTTGTTCAAGACTGAATAGATTCAATTCTTTTAGTCTGTCTGCATACTACATGCCTTTTAAACCTGGGATAATTCTGGTTGCTCTTCTTTGCACTCTTTCTAGAGCAGCAATATCCTTTTTGTAACGAGGTGACCAGAACTGAACACAATATTCTAGGTGAGGTCTTACTAATGCATTGTAGAGTTTTAACATTACTTTCCTTGATTTAAATTCAACACTTCTCACAATATATCCAAGCATCTTGTTAGCCTTTTTTATAGCTTCCCCACATTGTCTAGATGAAGACATTTCTGAGTCAACATAAACTCCTAGGTCTTTTTCATAGTTCCCTTCTTCAATTTCAGTATCTCCCATATGATATTTATAATGCACATTTTTATTGCCCGCATGCAATACTTTACACTTTTCTCTATTAAATTTCATTTGCCATGTGTCTGCCCAATTTTGAATGCTGTCTAGATCATTTTGAATGACCTTTGCTGCTTCAACAGTGTCTGCCACTCCTCCTATTTTTGTGTTGTCTGCAAATTTAACGAGTTTGCTTACTATATCAGAGTCTAAATCATTAATGTAGATTAGGAATAGCAGAGGACCTAATACTGATCCCTGTGGTACACCACTGGTTACCTCACTCCATTTCGAGGTTTCTCCTCTAATCAGTACTTTCTGTTTTCTACCTGTTAACCACTCCCTAATCCATGTGCATGCATTTCCTTGAATCCCTACTGCGTTCAGTTTGAGAATTAATCTTTTATGCGGGACTTTGTCAAAAGCTTTCTGGAAATCTAAATAAACCATGTCGTATGCTTTGCAGTTATCCATTTTCAATGTTGCATCCTCAAAAAAGTCAAGTAGGTTAGTTAGACATGATCTCCCTTTCCTAAAACCATGCTGGCTGTCTCCCAGGATATTGTTACCATATAAGTAATTTTCCATTTTGGATCTTATTATAGTTTCCATAAGTTTACATATAATAGAAGTCAGGCTTATTGGTCTGTAGTTACCTGGTTCGGTTTTGTCTCCCTTTTTGTGGATTGGTATTACATTTGCTATTTTCCAGTCTGTAGGTACAACCCCTGTGTCAAGAGACTGTTGCATGATCTTGGTTAGCGGTTTGTAAATAACTTCTTTCATTTCTTTGAGTACTATTGGGAGGATCTCATCCGGCCCAGGGGATTTGTTTATTTTAAGAGCTGCTAGTCCCTTTAACACTTCTGCCTCTGTTATGCTAAAGTTATTTAAAATTGGATAGGAACAGGTCGACATGTGGGGCATGTTGTCCGTGTCCTCCTTTGTAAAAACCTGTGAAAAGTAATCATTTAATATATTTGCTATTTTTTTTTCTTCATCTATGATTTTGCCATTTGTGTCTCTTAGACATTTAACCTCCTCTTTGAATGTTCTCTTGCTGTTATAATATTGGAAAAACATTTTGGAATTGGTTTTAGCCCCCTTAGCAATATTGATTTCTATCTCTCTCTTGGCCTTTCTAACTTCCTTTTTGACTTGTGTTTGCAGTTCCAAGTGCTCTTTCTGTGTGCTTTGTTTTTGGTCCCTTTTAAACGCTCTGTAAAGTGCCTTTTTTCGCTGAATATTTTTTTTAATTGATCTATTAAACCATTTTGGCCATTTTGTTTTAGATTTAGATTTGTCTACTTTTGGGATGTAATTGTTTTGTGCCTCTAGTACTACATTTTTAAAAAACAGCCACCCTTTTTCTGTGGATGTTTTCTCTATTTTACTCCAATCTACTTCTGTTAGTCTCTGTTTCATACCTTCGTAGTTTGCTTTTCTAAAATTGTAAACCTTAGCTTTAGTCATTACTTTTGGGGTTTTAAAAAATATTTCAAATGAGACCATGTTGTGGTCTGAGTTTGCCAATGGCTCTCTGACCTCTGTTTTAGTTATTCATTATTTGAAAAGACTAAGTCAAGGCATGCCTCCCCTCTAGTCGGTGCCTTGACAAATTCCGTTAGGAAGCAGTCATTTGTCATTTCCACCATTTCAATTTCGTCCGTTGTGCCCCCAATTGGGTTTTCCCATTTTATACAGGGGAAGTTGAAATCCCCCATTAGTATGGCTTCTCCTTTTCTACACGCATTTCGAATGTCATTGTATAACAGATTATTTTGCTCAGCGTCTGAATTTGGCGGTCTATAGCATGCTCCTATTATTATGCCCTTTGAATTTGTGTCCATTATTCTGACCCATATTGATTCTGCATTGTTTTCTTTGTTCTGATTTAACACCTGGGCTTCAAGGCGATTTCTTATGTATAGCGCTACCCCTCCGCCTCTTCTGTCCTGCCTATTATCAGGGCATGGTCTATTTTTTGATGTGGTGAATCAGCAAGCGTGCCACATGTGATCTGAACCTTGGTTGGTTGGTTGGCTTAGTGACATTCAACATTCCTACCCAAAGTTTGTTTTTAATTATTTATAACTCAAATACACTCTGGGAAAGTGATGTATAGCGCTGAGGCTGTCTCTCCTCACAAACTATGCCTAACAAGCCCCATTAAGAAATGTTATGCACAAACCACATAGTAGAATCAAAGGTAGATAATATTAAAGGGGAAGTAGTTTAGGCACATGTCAGACTTTTAGAGACTTTGCGTGGGTTTAAACACTCGAGACCATTCCAGATATCGTCTTGAACAAGATGACTTAATCAGGGTCCAGCGATACAGCTGTTCATTATTAAATCACTGACTGCTTGATTAATCAGGGTCCAGCGATACAGCTGTTCATTATTAACTCACTGACTGCTTGATTAATCAGGGTCCAGCGATACAGCTGTTCATTATTAACTCACTGACTGCTTGATTAATCAGGGTCCAGCGATACAGCTGTTCATTATTAACTCACTGACTGCTTGATTAATCAGGGTCCAGCGATACAGCTGTTCATTATTAACTCACTGACTGCTTGATTAATCAGGGTCCAGCGATACAGCTGTTCATTATTAACTCACTGACTGTTTGGTTAATCAGGGTCCAGCGATACAGCTGTTCATTATTAACTGACTGACTGTTTGATTAATCAGGGTCCAGCGATACAGCTGTTCATCATTAACTTACTGACTGTTTGATTAATCAGGGTCCAGCGATACAGCTGTTCATTATTAACTGACTGACTGTTTGATTAATCAGGGTCCAGCGATACAGCTGTTCATTATTAACTGACTGACTGTTTGATTAATCAGGGTCCAGCGATACAGCTGTTCATCATTAACTTACTGACTGTTTGGTTAATCAGGGTCCAGCGATACAGCTGTTCATTATTAACTCACTGACTGTTTGGTTAATCAGGGTCCAGCGATACAGCTGTTCATTATTAACTGACTGACTGTTTGATTAATCAGGGTCCAGCGATACAGCTGTTCATCATTAACTCACTGACTGTTTGATTAATCAGGGTCCAGCGATACAGCTGTTCATCATTAACTCACTGACTGTTTGATTAATCATGGTCCAGCAATGCAGCTGTTCATCATTAAATCACTGACTGTTCAGCCGTTACATAACAAGCCACTCGCTTTCTTACTGACGACAGACATGCGTTACTACTAAGACATTCCCTCCAGGAAACACTCATTCTTGTGTTGCTTCCATTACATTTTAGTGCATTCAAAAGTTCCTATTAGTTTATATATAAAGAACACATTTGGCAACTCTTATTATTTTAGTTTTAAACATTGTACTTAGTTTCACTTTCAGTTGTTATCAATACATGTTATCTATAACACTATGTAACACAATTTTTGTTCCTGGGTAGTAAGTGTTATTTCCTAATTGCTTATGCCTCAAAAGTATAGAAAATGGCTATTATTCCCTACAAACTTTGCTTTTGTGACCAGGACAGTGATATTTTGAAATTGACCTATTTCCAATGAGAAAACGGGCAAATTTGTGTCTTTTCGTTCACATAAAGTCAGAAAATAACAACATATGAATCCAAATTAACATGTATTTATACTAAAGTAATACAAAAATGACTACAAAAGATTTGGAAGTGAGTAGTTCTTCGAGATTTACGATTATACTGTAAATCACTTTCACAAATCAGCCGCCAAATGTAGTCTCCCATCATGTTCTCGTTATACTGTCCTTGGTAGCGGCGTTCAAAGTCCAGTATATCCTGGTGGAAGCGCTCGCCTTGCTCCTCTGAGTACGCTCCCATGTTCTCCTTGAATTTATCAAGATGAGCATCAAGGATATGGACTTTGAGGGACATCCTACAGCCCATTGTGCCGTAGTTCTTCACCAGAGTCTCAACCAGCTCCACATAGTTTTCGGCCTTGTGATTGCCCAGGAAGCCCCGAACCACTGCGACAAAGCTGTTCCAAGCCGCTTTCTCCTTACTAGTGAGCTTCTTGGGGAATTCATTGCACTCCAGGATCTTCTTTATCTGTGGTCAGACAAAGACACCGGCTTTGACCTTTGCCTCAGACAGCTTAGGGAAGAAGTCTTGAAGGTACTTGAAGGCTGCCGACTCCTTATCTAGAGCTCTGACAAATTGTTTCATAAGGCCCAATTTGATGTGCAGTGGTGGCATCAGCACCTTCCGGGGGTCCACCAGTGGCTCCCACTTGACGTTGTTCCTCCCCACAGAGAACTCGTCCGCTGTGGCCAGTCCCGCCTGTGGTAGTGCGCCTTGGTGTCCGTGCTGTCCCAAAGGCAAAGATAGCAGGGAAACTTGGTAAAACCGCCTTGGAGACCCATCAGGAATGCCACCATTTTGAAGTCTCCTATGACCTTGATGCCATCTCAGAAAAATGCAGATATGTATCCACTTAGGCAGCTGGAACTAAACTGAACTGGTGGGCTTAAGGCCCCTGTATTTATACTACTATTTATATTACTGGAAATTTCTAGAAAGTTCTAGAAGTTACTCCAAGTTTACTCAGCACTGAATCTATCTGGAATGTTCTGGAAAATAGGTAAATTTCAAAATATCACTGTCCTGGTCACAAAAGCAAAGTTTGTGGGGAATAATAGCCATTTTCTATACTTTTGAGGCATAAGCAATTAAGAAATAACACTTACTACCCAGGAACAAAAAAAAAAAAAAATTGTTACACGGTGTAATTCCTTGTTCTGTCTCAACATCAATAGCAACTTCTCCAGGCTATTAAAGCTTTATTCAAGCATGTTTATTTGCCACATCGTGGTGTGACTGAACAATGACTGAACACAAAGTGCAAAGTCCTATCTAGCTTTATGTGTAGAATGAAAGTGTCTCTTGATAAGAACTACTTGCACTGTACTTTACTTCTCAGGCATTTTAAACACAGTTCTGCTTTTCTTGTAGAACATTAATCTTTACTCCCCTGTAGTAAAAACTGCTCTGTGATGGGGGGTCAGGCTCGTGCTGATCACAAAACCTGACATAGCAAGATTGCAAGCTAAGCGATCCGGGGGGTTGGGTGCTGTGTGTGATTTTTTTTAAAATAATAGATGCTTAGTAATCGGATCCTGGTAAGCAGTGAATGGCAAAATAACGCAGAACACATTTCAGTGTAGTTCTCAAACTTAACAGACCAACAAAAAAAAAAAAAAGAAAACGTTTGCACAGTGGACTGGCTCAGCGAGAATGGAAATACCCAATGAACAGTGAGTAAGCAAGATTCACAAGAACCAGACTTCTGCTGACCGGTCGGTGGTTCTGACCACACATGGTACAAATTCCCTTGAAACCGCATGTCCGGTCCCAAACCCTATCTGTGCATTAGTAGTTCGAACAGCAGCTAGCACAGGCTGTATATATGTTGCATGTGTTCTAAATGTGCACTCTAGGCTAGTGTCGGATACAAAGGGGTGGTTGTCCGTTGGAATAACCTTGGCAGTGTGTGTTCTGCCACCACCTTCAAAGACAGGGAGAGGTCTGGCATAAAGAACCCACAATGCCTTGTGGACGCGACAGTTGAAAACCAGACACCAGGAACAGCCTGCGCACACAATAAAGCACATTTTCCTGAAATGTAATGCATGTCCAGTTCAGCTGATAAACAAGCTGGGCTGGTGTCATTCTCAAGCCTTTCCCATGCTGGCATCCTCAGCATTCATTACAATTCAAACATGATTCTGACAGCTGCTGACAATGAGCTGTGTGGTATTTGATGTTCCTTCCAGAGCAGGAGCTGATTGGCTACAGCATAGCAACCTATCCGAATGCTGCACTTTGTATTACATTCTAGAATTGTTTTGTTTTTTATATAAGTAGGCGCTGTCATGTTTTGTAATACAGACAAAAAATAAAAAAATACAATTATTGTCAGACCAAAAAAAAACTGGCTTTCACTTTCAGATTTGTAGGCTTGTTTTCAATGTGCAGGTGAGTGGTCTGTTTATTTTCTATTCAGCACCTGTTGCATTATAGAAACATTTGGAATGTTTTCTTTCTTTCAGTGAAGTAACATTACAGGAACTCTCACTACTGAATGAAAATGCAATACTGCCCCCTTGTGGTAGAATTCATAAAAGACAGGTATGTTTATTTATTTTCAATCGAGCTGCAAAAAACACAGTGCAGTGGTTATGCATAACAATATGCATGTGTTCATATTTAAAGTCAAGTGTAATATAAGAAGTAATACCTTAGAGCCGGGGGTTGTAATAATAGAATGAACCAGGACAGGCACAATTCCAATCTTTTCTTTGATCTAGGGATAAATCTCACCTCAGCCAAACTACAGCACCAAAGACATGTCCCTTTATTGACCCATTAACACTGCTTTATGAAGCGTCCAATTTATTTATTTTATTATTTTTTATATTCATTTAATAACATAAGTGTCATTTACATAACACAAGATGCATTGTATGTTCAATGTAGCCGATTGGCTAATTTCCATTGGGCAGACATTGGTGACAGCTATAAAATAATACCCCTACTACTATTCCTACTCCTAAATTATGTAATTAATGCTAGAGTTACAATCATAAATAACCAATATAATACAGAGTACTCTCAATCAATATGTCAGACACACACTACAACAATTCAAAAATGTCATATAATAATACATAAATAAATCATCTATTAAAAAAAGAATTACCTGTTGTACATACATCAGCAACTTACATAATAGTCCTAATGCATTATTAGCCACTGATACAGTTACTAAAAACATCCCAAATAAGTTAAAGATTACACAATTGAGTATGTTTAAGCCAAATCTTACCTTTGTTGCAAAAGATTTTAAAGGTACTTAAGACCTTAATTTTAGAAGGAAGTGAGTTCCAGAATAGAGTGCCTTTAATTGAAAAAACTGTTTGAGCAAATGTTGTTCTACTTCTATGCACTCTACAATTTCCCCACACAGCCTCTCTTGTAAACCTTTTAGAGAATAGATGGTGATGTTGAAGTGGAAAGAAACTAAACCAAATATCCAACACCAAATACAGACAGAGTCTGAAAATACATGTCACTACATGTAGTGTTTTATAATAGAATCTATCTGGTACAGCGCTGGCTGGCCAACAGCTAAATGAGCAAGAGATTAATAGAGTTGGATAAACAGGGGCTGACTGTACATACACACTGTATACACGGGGAAGCATATTAGTGCTGCACAGGCTTCAGTGCCCAGTGCTTCATCTATGGGGCTGACTGTACATACACACCGTATACACGGGGAAGCATATTAGTGCTGCACAGGCTTCAGTGCCCAGTGCTTCATCTATGGGGCTGACTGTACATACACACTGTATACATGGGGAAGCATATTAGTGCTGCACAGGCTTCGGTGCACAGTGCTTCATCTATGGGTCTGACTGTACATACACACTGTATACATGGGGAAGCATATTAGTGCTGCACAGGCTTCAGTGCACAGTGCTTCATCTATGGGTCTGACTGTACATACACACTGTATACATGGGGACGCATATTAGTGCTGCACAGGCTTCGGTGCACAGTGCTTCATCTATGGGTCTGACTGTACATACACACTGTATACATGGGGAAGCATATTAGTGCTGCACATGCTTCAGTGCCCAGTGCTTCATCTATCGGTCTGACTGTACATACACACTGTATACATGGGGAAGCATATTAGTGCTGCACAGGCTTCAGTGCACAGTGCTTCATCTATCGGTCTGACTGTACATACACACTGTATACATGGGGAAGCATATTAGTGCTGCACAGGCTTCAGTGCACAGTGCTTCATCTATGGGTCTGACTGTACATACACACTGTACACATGGGGAAGCATATTAGTGCTGCACAAGCTTCAGGGGGCTGCAGTCCATAGTGCAACACTGATTATATTTTTTCTCCTCACCAGAAGTAGTCTTTTCAAAAAAAATAGTTACAGTAGCAAATATGGAAAATAGTGATCTGGCAGAACCAACAATAGAGATTCATTCAGATGGTCGTAATAGGATTTAGAAAAGGAAGCAATTGAATACTGAGGAAAGAGAGATGACATCATGTATGGTAACCAAGGTACAAGGGTTTATTTACACTATCAATGCTATTATTGCTGGTCCCTTCATTCTGCTGAAGACTGTGTGCTTCTTTGCTAGCATTGTTTGATGTATTTGACACACATTTTCTTCAGGTTTTTGTTTGGCCTGAACTCCCCCCCCCCCCCCCCCCCAACTCCCCCACCAATGGCTATGGTTCTGGGTTCAGCTTTGTGCACTCCTTAATAATGCATTCAAATGCTCGGTATCCCCAAATGAGCAATAGCAGGGCTTCTCTAACCATCAACTGCACATGAATTGACAGGACTTCAAGCAAAGAGGTAACAAAAGACTTATGCTAGTTGGCTAAACAACACTGTCTTCTCTTACTGCTAGTGCTCCGATGGACTGCAGTCATGAACTTCCCTCTCACTTCAGTCACTTGTGATTGGGAGAACGTGTGCCTCTCATATCAAGCAGGCTGACCTGTGGAACACAAAGCCTTTCTCATGTTGCTGATTTCCCTGTGAAAGCACTGGCTGCAGCTCTGCTCTGAGAAGCCCCACCCGGTGTGGGACAGCCCTGTGAAGTAAAGCCCAGCCAGCTGTATGCAAAGCAGGGCAGCGTGCCAGGAAACCCTGCAGGCTATTTATGTACAATGTATCTTATTCATCAGGCCAAGTTCATAGCGATGCAGGGCTAACTAGTTACAGCACACTTTCAATGTGCACCTCTATTGCTTTGGAGTTTGTAATTCAGTCCTGGACTCTCTTTGTAAGACAGACTCATCGGCACAGCAGTCAGAAACTCACTGCCATGTCTTACTTCCATGACAATAAGCCACTGCTTCTTTTTCTGTTTTCTTACTGTACATTGAAGGCAGGCTGGTTTAAATACTGTGTAGTTAACCCTAAAAATGTATTTTTTGTCATCAATTAAATGATTTAGTTAACATTAGTGAAGCAAGCTGCTTGTACCTTGTGAAATGCCAGTGTGGTTTAAGTCTGCTGTGCTAGCTTGCTTGTCTGGCAAAACGTTTTTTTCTTTGCTTTCCGCTGCAATACTGCACGATGACCAACAGGTGGCAGACTTGCTCACTGATCTATTAGCCTTGGTGGTCTCGTTACAGAAGTTGTACGTTAAAGCAGAGAAAACAGTCAGCTTTTCTGTACTGTACTTGTACTGTACCATGCTGAGGTGTGCTATACTGGGGCATGCTATATGATTGTGATCATTCAGACTACTATAGTTACATTTTAATCAGCACAGTACTTCAACACACAGTATTTAAAAGAATTAAAAAGATGATTATAAAATGTCACTCTTTCGATAGAAACATTACTGTTACTGTATTATTCTTACCTATATCTCGCTCACGTTTTTAAATATATATATATATATATAATCATATTATCCTTCGACACAGCTTTCCCACATGACCTGGTTTAATGAGCACACAGCGATGGTCGTGTTCCCAGTTGAGCGTGTGTGTCGGTGTTTGGTGCACATTTAGCACATTCCTTCTCCAGGGAGGGGATGAGACAGTTCAGTAGAAGCTGTTGTGAATTCAGTTCGCTTCTGAAGCTTCTGAAGCACGCATGGTATTTCACATGAAATCCAAGTGGATTATGAAGGAACCGTACTGTACCAACACACACACAGCGCTATGACTGGCTAAGTCACACAGAAATGGACATGTAGACAAAGTGTTGTGTACAGAGGACAGGGGGAGCATTGTGAATAGGTTCTGGTTCCTCTGCATCACACCGTGACTTGCGTAATTATAAGTGCATCATACAGTGATTTATCGCAGGAAGAGGCAGCAGCACAGGGCTGAATTATTATGAGTCACACACTCTCGATGACCTCAGTGTGCCACTGTTCTGAACATGAGACCATGAGCATTAGAGCCAGCAGCACATTACAAACAAGCATCACAGGAGAGATCTGTCGTGACTCGTTCTTTATACAGTATATATACTGATTAGAGCCAGCAGCACATTACAAACAAGCATCACAGGAGAGATCTGTCGTGACTCGTTCTTTATACAGTATATATACTGATTAGAGCCAGCAGCACATTACAAACAAGCATCACAGGAGAGATCTGTCGTGACTCGTTCTTTATACAGTATATGTACTGATTAGAGCAAGCAGCACATTACAAACAAGCATCACAGGAGAGATCTGTCGTGACTCGTTCTTTATACAGTATATATACTGATTAGAGCCAGCAGCACATTACAAACAAGCATCACAGGAGAGATCTGTCGTGACTCGTTCTTTATACAGTATATATACTGATTAGAGCCAGCAGCACATTACAAACAAGCATCACAGGAGAGATCTGTCGTGACTCGTTCTTTATACAGTATATATACTGATTAGAGCCAGCAGCACATTACAAACAAGCATCACAGGAGAGATCTGAAGTGACTCGTTCTTTATACAGTATATATACTGATTAGAGCCAGCAGCACATTACAAACAAGCATCACAGGAGAGATCTGTCGTGACTCGTTCTTTATACAGTATATATACTGATTAGAGCCAGCAGCACATTACAAACAAGCATCACAGGAGAGATCTGTCGTGACTCGTTCTTTATACAGTATATATACTGATTAGAGCCAGCAGCACATTACAAACAAGCATCACAGGAGAGATCTGTCGTGACTCGTTCCTTATACAGTATATATACTGATTAGAGCCAGCAGCACATTACAAACAAGCATCACAGGAGAGATCTGTCGTGACTCGTTCTTTATACAGTATATATACTGATTAGAGCCAGCAGCACATTACAAACAAGCATCACAGGAGAGATCTGTCGTGACTCGTTCTTTATACAGTATATATACTGATTAGAGCCAGCAGCACATTACAAACAAGCATCACAGGAGAGATCTGTCGTGACTCGTTCTTTATACAGTATATATACTGATTAGAGCCAGCAGCGCATTACAAACAAGCATCACAGGAGAGATCTGTCATGACTCGTTCTTTATACAGTATATATACTGATTAGAGCCAGCAGCACATTACAAACAAGCATCACAGGAGAGATCTGAAGTGACTCGTTCTTTATACAGTATATATACTGATTAGAGCCAGCAGCACATTACAAACAAGCATCACAGGAGAGATCTGTCGTGACTCGTTCTTTATACAGTATATATACTGATTAGAGCCAGCAGCACATTACAAACAAGCATCACAGGAGAGATCTGTCGTGACTCGTTCTTTATACAGTATATATACTGATTAGAGCTAGCAGCACATTACAAACAAGCATCACAGGAGAGATCTGTCGTGACTCGTTCTTTATACAGTATATATACTGATTGGAGCCAGCAGCACATTACAAACAAGCATCACAGGAGAGATCTGTCGTGACTCGTTCTTTATACAGTATATATACTGATTAGAGCCAGCAGCACATTACAAACAAGCATCACAGGAGAGATCTGTCGTGACTCGTTCTTTATACAGTATATATACTGATTAGAGCTAGCAGCACATTACAAACAAGCATCACAGGAGAGATCTGTCGTGACTCGTTCTTTATACAGTATATATACTGATTAGAGCTAGCAGCACATTACAAACAAGCATCACAGGAGAGATCTGTCGTGACTCGTTCTTTATACAGTATATATACTGATTAGAGCCAGCAGCGCATTACAAACAAGCATCACAGGAGAGATCTGTCGTGACTCGTTCTTTATACAGTATATATACTGATTAGAGCCAGCAGCACATTACAAACAAGCATCACAGGAGAGATCTGTCGTGACTCGTTCTTTATACAGTATATATACTGATTAGAGCCAGCAGCACATTACAAACAAGCATCACAGGAGAGATCTGTCGTGACTCGTTCTTTATACAGTATATATACTGATTAGAGCCAGCAGCACATTACAAACAAGCATCACAGGAGAGATCTGTCGTGACTCGTTCTTTATACAGTATATATACTGATTAGAGCCAGCAGCACATTACAAACAAGCATCACAGGAGAGATCTGTCGTGACTCGTTCTTTATACAGTATATATACTGATTAGAGCCAGCAGCACATTACAAACAAGCATCACAGGAGAGATCTGTCGTGACTCGTTCCTTATACAGTATATATACTGATTAGAGCCAGCAGCACATTACAAACAAGCATCACAGGAGAGATCTGTCGTGACTCGTTCTTTATACAGTATATATACTGATTAGAGCCAGCAGCGCATTACAAACAAGCATCACAGGAGAGATCTGTCGTGACTCGTTCTTTATACAGTATATATACTGATTAGAGCCAGCAGCGCATTACAAACAAGCATCACAGGAGAGATCTGTCGTGACTCGTTCTTTATACAGTATATATACTGATTAGAGCCAGCAGCACATTACAAACAAGCATCACAGGAGAGATCTGTCGTGACTCGTTCTTTATACAGTATATGTACTGATTAGAGCCAGCAGCACATTACAAACAAGCATCACAGGAGAGATCTGTCGTGACTCGTTCTTTATACAGTATATATACTGATTAGAGCCAGCAGCACATTACAAACAAGCATCACAGGAGAGATCTGTCGTGACTCGTTCTTTATACAGTATATATACTGATTAGAGCCAGCAGCACATTACAAACAAGCATCACAGGAGAGATCTGTCGTGACTCGTTCTTTATACAGTATATATACTGATTAGAGCCAGCAGCACATTACAAACAAGCATCACAGGAGAGATCTGTCGTGACTCGTTCTTTATACAGTATATATACTGATTGGAGCCAGCAGCACATTACAAACAAGCATCACAGGAGAGATCTGTCGTGACTCGTTCTTTATACAGTATATATACTGATTAGAGCCAGCAGCACATTACAAACAAGCATCACAGGAGAGATCTGTCGTGACTCGTTCTTTATACAGTATATATACTGATTAGAGCCAGCAGCGCATTACAAACAAGCATCACAGGAGAGATCTGTCGTGACTCGTTCTTTATACAGTATATATACTGATTAGAGCCAGCAGCACATTACAAACAAGCATCACAGGAGAGATCTGTCGTGACTCGTTCTTTATACAGTATATGTACTGATTAGAGCCAGCAGCACATTACAAACAAGCATCACAGGCGAGATCTGTCGTGACTCGTTCTTTATACAGTATATATACTGATTAGAGCTAGCAGCGCATTACAAACAAGCATCACAGGAGAGATCTGTCGTGACTCGTTCTTTATACAGTATATATACTGATTAGAGCCAGCAGCACATTACAAACAAGCATCACAGGAGAGATCTGTCGTGACTCGTTCTTTATACAGTATATATACTGATTAGAGCCAGCAGCACATTACAAACAAGCATCACAGGAGAGATCTGTCGTGACTCGTTCTTTATATAGTATATATACTGATTAGAGCCAGCAGCACATTACAAACAAGCATCACAGGAGAGATCTGTCGTGACTCGTTCCTTATACAGTATATATACTGATTAGAGCCAGCAGCACATTACAAACAAGCATCACAGGAGAGATCTGTCGTGACTCGTTCTTTATACAGTATATATACTGATTAGAGCCAGCAGCACATTACAAACAAGCATCACAGGAGAGATCTGTCGTGACTCGTTCTTTATACAGTATATATACTGATTAGAGCCAGCAGCACATTACAAACAAGCATCACAGGAGAGATCTGTCGTGACTCGTTCTTTATACAGTATATATACTGATTAGAGCCAGCAGCACATTACAAACAAGCATCACAGGAGAGATCTGTCGTGACTCGTTCTTTATACAGTATATATACTGATTAGAGCCAGCAGCGCATTACAAACAAGCATCACAGGAGAGATCTGTCGTGACTCGTTCTTTATACAGTATATATACTGATTAGAGCCAGCAGCACATTACAAACAAGCATCACAGGATAGATCTGTCGTGACTCGTTCTTTATACAGTATATGTACTGATTAGAGCCAGCAGCACATTACAAACAAGCATCACAGGAGAGATCTGTCGTGACTCGTTCTTTATACAGTATATATACTGATTAGAGCCAGCAGCACATTACAAACAAGCATCACAGGAGAGATCTGTCGTGACTCGTTCTTTATACAGTATATGTACTGATTAGAGCCAGCAGCACATTACAAACAAGCATCACAGGAGAGATCTGTCGTGACTCGTTCTTTATACAGTATATATACTGATTAGAGCCAGCAGCACATTACAAACAAGCATCACAGGAGAGATCTGAAGTGACTCGTTCTTTATACAGTATATATACTGATTAGAGCCAGCAGCACATTACAAACAAGCATCACAGGAGAGATCTGTCGTGACTCGTTCTTTATACAGTATATATACTGATTAGAGCTAGCAGCACATTACAAACAAGCATCACAGGAGAGATCTGTCGTGACTCGTTCTTTATACAGTATATATACTGATTAGAGCCAGCAGCACATTACAAACAAGCATCACAGGAGAGATCTGTCGTGACTCGTTCTTTATACAGTATATATACTGATTAGAGCCAGCAGCACATTACAAACAAGCATCACAGGAGAGATCTGTCGTGACTCGTTCTTTATACAGTATATGTACTGATTAGAGCCAGCAGCACATTACAAACAAGCATCACAGGAGAGATCTGTCGTGACTCGTTCTTTATACAGTATATATACTGATTAGAGCCAGCAGCACATTACAAACAAGCATCACAGGAGAGATCTGTCGTGACTCGTTCTTTATACAGTATATATACTGATTAGAGCCAGCAGCACATTACAAACAAGCATCACAGGAGAGATCTGTCGTGACTCGTTCTTTATACAGTATATATACTGATTAGAGCCAGCAGCACATTACAAACAAGCATCACAGGAGAGATCTGAAGTGACTCGTTCTTTATACAGTATATATACTGATTAGAGCCAGCAGCACATTACAAACAAGCATTTACAGTCTCCTATCGGACATTTAAATAGGACTAGTACCACTACTAATATTGTGCTTTTTTAATGTACTGATTTAAAATGTGCATTTTTACATTTTGCTGTCTTTTACTGTGGTTACCATTGTAAGGGGAGGATAGATGACCCTCGAGTTTAAAGCTGCCAGCACTTCCCAATAGGAATTTCGAATTGCAGTAGCAGTTAGACTATACAGTATTGTAGCTGAACTGCAGTTAAACTGAACTCTGCTGTACAAGTAAGCTAATTACATAGATACACTGCTGGAAATATATGTACAAACATGTCCAATCCATGCTGTGCAGACTCCTCCACTATATCAGGCTGTGCATGTCCTGGAAGATAATTATACACTGTGCAGACTCCTCCAGTATATCAGGGTGTGCATGTCCTGGAAGATAATTATACACTGTGCAGACTCCTCCAGTATATCAGGGTGTGCATGTCCTGGAAGATAATTATACACTGTGCAGACTCCTCCAGTATATCAGGGTGTGCATGCCCTGGAAGATAATTATACACTGTGCAGACTCCTCCAGTATATCAGGGTGTGCATGTCCTGGAAGATAATTATACACTGTGCAGACTCCTCCAGTATATCAGGGTGTGCATGTCCTGGAAGATAATTATACACTGTGCAGACTCCTCCAGTATATCAGGCTGTGCATCTCCTGGAAGATAATTATACACTGTGCAGACTCCTCCAGTATATCAGGGTGTGCATGTCCTGGAAGATAATTATACACTGTGCAGACTCCTCCAGTATATCAGGCTGTGCATGTCCTGGAAGATAATTATACACTGTGCAGACTCCTCCAGTATATCAGGGTGTGCATGCCCTGGAAGATAATTATACACTGTGCAGACTCCTCCAGTATATCAGGGTGTGCATGTCCTGGAAGATAATTATACACTGTGCAGACTCCTCCAGTATATCAGGCTGTGCATGCCCTGGAAGATAATTATACACTGTGCAGACTCCTCCAGTATATCAGGGTGTGCATGTCCTGGAAGATAATTATACACTGTGCAGACTCCTCCAGTATATCAGGGTGTGCATGTCCTGGAAGATAATTATACACTGTGCAGACTCCTCCAGTATATCAGGGTGTGCATGTCCTGGAAGATAATTATACACTGTGCAGACTCCTCCAGTATATCAGGCTGTGCATGTCCTGGAAGATAATTATACACTGTGCAGACTCCTCCAGTATATCAGGGTGTGCATGTCCTGGAAGATAATTATACACTGTGCAGACTCCTCCAGTGTATCAGGCTGTGCATCTCCTGGAAGATAATTATACACTGTGCAGACTCCTCCAGTATATCAGGGTGTGCATCTCCTGGAAGATAATTATACACTGTGCAGACTCCTCCAGTATATCAGGGTGTGCATGCCCTGGAAGATAATTATACATCAACCATGTGAATTTATTTTACATTTTCTTTTTTTGGTAACACATTACTGTGTATTTACATAGTAGTTACTTAGTAAATACATGTGTATTTGCACATAATTACAATGGTATTATGCATAGTTGCAATGTACGTAACATGTAAATCTTTTTGCACGATATATGTAAGCACACAATTGTATCAGAAAAGGGTTAGGGTTCGGTTTAGGGTTAGGTTCAGAGTTAGGGTTAGGGTTAGGGTTATATCATGCAAAAAATGTCCACATTAAGTACATTGTAACTATGCATAATAACATTTTAATGATGCATAAGTACACTTGTGTTTACTAAGTAACTACTATTTAAATACACAGTAATTAGAGACACTTAATGTAAAGTGTTACCTTTTTTATTTGTGCTATTCTTCTTTATTTCTACATCCCTGTGTTGCTGTTTTAATTTATAAAAAAAAAACATTAGTGAGTTGTGTTTACTTCTTTCTGTAATAGTGACTAAGTCTTGTCCCTAATTTAAGCACAGTACTTCCCCTTTTTATGTTGCATTTTGTATTTATTTTGTTCGACTCTGAGGCAGCTGCGGTACTGTAATTGGGTACTAAACGCTTGTTTTGAATGAATGGCGGGCACAGTGTTGGCTGACTGCTTGCTGGTACATCTTGTGTCGCTCGGGGGTGGGGCACTCTTTATACTCTTTGTTTTGAAGTCAAGGACAGCGTACAAGATGCAGGTTTTGGAAACACGCTGTGCTGCTGCTCTTAGCGCTGGCCCACACCTTTAAAGTGCAGCCAGACTGTTAGTAATCCCTCCTGGCCCTGGGCCATGTTCGCTGTTAAATGGTTCTCTTTGATAAATAAGCACAATCAGCTGCTTAGGAGCGGTGCAGCCCAGTAATCATGAGAACACTTTCTGCTTTTACAGAACTGTGTGTAAAGCACAGAAAGACTTAACTCTTAACATGCAAAGGAAGTACCACGATCCTAACTGGGGTCTATGATAGTGTGTGTGTGTGTGTGTCTGTGTGTGTCTGTATGTGTGTGTGTCTGTGTGTGTGCATGTGTGTGTCTGTATGTGTGTGTGTGTGTGTGTGTCTGTATGTGTGTGTGTGTGTGTGTATGTGTGTGTGTGTGCAAGTGTCTGTCCGTGTGTGTGTGTGTATGGGTCTGTATGCATATGTGGCTGTCAGTGTGTGTGTGTGTGTGTGTGTGTGTGTGTATGTCTCAGTGTGTCTGTATGTGTGAGTGTGTGTGTGTCTGTGTGTGTGTGTGTGTGTGTCTGTGCGTGGGTGTGTGTATGGGTCTGTATGTGTATTTGTGTGTCTGTGTATGTCTCAGTGTGTCTGTGTGTGTGTGTGTGTGTGTGTGTGTGTATGGGTCTGTATGCGTATTTGCCTGTCAGTGTATGTGTGTGTGTGTGTGTGTCAGTGTGTGTTTCTGTCTGTGTGTGTGTGTGTGTCTGTGTGTGTGTGTGTGTGTGTGTGTGTATCTGTATGTGTGTGTGTGTCAGTGTGTGTGTATGTGTGTGTGTGTGTGTCAGTGTGTGTTTCTGTCTGTGTGTGTGTGTGTGTCTGTGTGTGTGTGTGTGTGTCAGTGTGTGTTTCTGTCTGTGTGTGTGTGTGTCAGTGTGTGTCAGTGTGTGTGTGTGTGTGTGTGTGTATGTGTGTGTGTGTGTCAGTGTGTGTGTATGTGTGTGTGTGTGTGTCAGTGTGTGTTTCTGTCTGTGTGTGTGTGTGTGTGTCTGTGTGTGTGTGTGTGTGTGTGTCAGTGTGTGTTTCTGTCTGTGTGTGTGTGTGTGTCAGTGTGTGTGTGTGTGTGTGTGTGTGTGTGTATGTGTGTGTGTGTGTGTGTGTGTGTCAGTGTGTGTTTCTGTCTGTGTGTGTGTGTCAGTGTGTGTGTGTGTGTGTGTCAGTGTGTGTTTCTGTCTGTGTGTGTGTGTGTGTGTGTGTGTGTCAGTGTGTGTTTCTGTCTGTGTGTGTGTCTCTTTGTGGGTGTTCCTTATTCAACCACCCCAAAGGAATTCATACACTACTAAGAAACTTTAAACAAACAAACAAACAAAAAAGTCTTGGGATCTGTTTTACTTTTTGAATGATGTTCACTGAGATGGAACCTAACCCACTTTCTATCATTTCAAATACACAGGGCACATATGGAAGTCAAGTAGACACATGTTCTGGCCAGTGCCATTGTCAGGCTGCCTGTCCCAAAGCAGGAAACAACAGCAATCTGAAGAGACTCCAGCTTGAAAGTTACACAGTTCAGAGGGAGGTCACGTTGGTCTGAAGAATTCTTTGGGTATTCGAGCGTTAAAGGGACAGTCAATGTAAACCTGACACACTTGATTGCTACTGGAATGCTGAACTGCCTTAATGGCTTTGTGTTTAGTTGGGGCAAGTAGGGGGCAGTAAAGCTTTCATTCTGACATTAAAACTACAGCAACAAAGATGAATGAATGTAAACACAATGAAGAAGCTCTATTGATAATACAGGCATGATAATAATTGCCTGTGCTCTATATAGTATATAGTTCATGAGCCTATAAAGCAAGACCAATGCTCAGTCGCTGGTCTGCTCTCCTTCTTATCTCTCTTAATGTGAGTTTAGTAATGCACTAAAAGGTAGGAATTGGAACCCATATGCGTTGATCTCTCACTGGACACCAAGCACGTATCCTACATACAACCCTAGACAAGGGTTCTAGCAAATAGATTCCTTTAGCAGTGGACTTTATTAATTTACAGTAAAGGGTTTTGTAATGCTTTTTCTTTTTTTTTTGGAGCAGCATAACCAGCTCTTCCAGCTGTTTTTGGAATAACTTCACATGGGCTTGTACAAAACTGTTCTGAACTGCTGCTGGAAAAGACATGTTTTACACAAATCACTGCCTATTGGTAATGCACAGCCATGGAAAACACATGCAGCCGATATATACTTGATCAACTGCAAGCAAACACACTGCCAGCCTTTCTGTGCATGTGATATTAACAAACACACTGCCAGCCTTTCTGTGCATGTGATATTAACAAACACACTGCCAGCCTTTCTGTGCATGTGATATTAACAAACACACTGCCAGCCTTTCTGTGCATGTCATATTAACAAACATGGCACTGAGCAAACATACACTGCACCCTGTAAAGAGGGTTTGCATGTGGGTCACTATATGATATATGCAGTACTAAATAAGTGACAATGTGTCAAACGAAACACAGAGAGGCTTTGGCAAGCAGAAGACAAACTGACCCATTATTTCTAACATTATTGGCTATGCACTGGATGTACTAAAGTACCAGAGAGAGAAGAGCTTCAGTATTCTATTAAAGCATATAAAGCAAGGACTGTTATTATTATTATTATTATTATTATTTATTTCTTAGCAGACGCCCTTATCCAGGGCGACTTACAATTGTTACAAGATATCACATTATTTTTACATACAATTAGCCATTTATACAGTTGGGTTTTTACTGGAGCAATATAGGTAAAGTACCTTGCTCAAGGGTACAACAGCAGTGTCCCCGACGGGGGATTGAACCCACGACCCTCCGGTCAAGAGCCCAGAGCCCTAACCACTACTCCACACTGCTGCACTGTTCCAAAAACCGAAGAAGGCCATAACACTTTGAGAAAGTTCTCCTCCACAGAGGTAGTCAGATTACACTGTGCTGTACGCTGGGTCACACATGAATTAATTAAGTGTAAACTGCTGAGTGTCACATACCCTTTAATGTTATTGAAGCTGACACCCTGGGATCCTTCAAGAAGCTGCTTGATGAGATTCTGGGATCAATAAGCTACTAACAACCAAACAAGCAAGATGAGCCGAATGGCCTCCTCTCGTTTGTAAACTTTCTTATGTTCTTATGTTCTAAATAGTAGAGGTAACAATTTACATGAAGTGTCTCTAATTAGTGTGCATTTACATAGCAGCTACTTAGTAAAACATGTGTATTTGCACATCATTACAATATAGTTATGCATAGTTACAATGCACTTAATGTATAAATCTTTTTACACAATATAATCCTAACCCTAACCCTAACCCCCTAACCCCCTAACCCCAACCCTTTTCTGATACAATTGTATTCTTATATACAGTATATCATACAAAAAGATGTACATGATAAATACGTTGTAACTCTGCATAATAGCATTGTAACGATGTGTAAGTGCACATGGATTTACTAAGTAACTGCTGTGTACAATCACAGTACATAGAGACTCTTCATGTACGTGTGACCGTACATTACTAGAAATTCAGGGGAACCATCGCCTGGAATGGGGATCTGTGGATTAGTGTTTACAGAATGTTTACAGGTACGTTATACAAGTTAGAACATAAGAACATAAGAAAGTTTACAAACGAGAGGAGGCCATTCAGCCCATCTTGCTCATTTGGTTGTTAGTAGCTTATTGATCCCAGAATCTCATCAAGCAGCTTCTTGAAGGATCCCAGGGTGTCAGCTTCAACAACATTACTGGAGAGTTGGTTCCAGACCCTCACAGTTCAGATTAACATTGTTTGCGGTGCAGGGTTGCTGATCATGGTTAGAACATGATAAAACTCTACTGTGTGATACCAGTCCCCTGGTGCTCTCAGGGTTACTCATCATGGTAGAACATGATTAAACTCTACTGTGTGATACCAGTCCCCTGGTGCTCTCAGGGTTACTCATCATGGTAGAACATGATAAAACTCTACTGTGTGATACCAGTCCCCTGGTGCTCTCAGGGTTACTCATCATGGTAAAACATGATTAAACTCTACTGTGTGATACCAGTCCCCTGGTGCTCTCAGGGTTACTCATCATGGTAGAACATGATTAAACTCTACTGTGTGATACCAGTCCCCTGGTGCTCTCAGGGTTACTCATCATGGTAAAACATGATTAAACTCTACTGTGTGATACCAGTCCCCTGGTGCTCTCAGGGTTACTCATCATGGTAGAACATGATTAAACTCTACTGTGTGATACCAGTCCCCTGGTGCTCTCAGGGTTACTCATCATGGTAGAACATGATTAAACTCTACTGTGTGATACCAGTCCCCTGGTGCTCTCAGGGTTACTCATCATGGTAGAACATGATTAAACTCCACTGTGTGATACCAGTCCCCTGGTGCTCTCAGGGTTACTCATCATGGTAGAACATGATAAAACTCTACTGTGTGATACCAGTCCCCTGGTGCTCTCAGGGTTACTCATCATGGTAGAACATGATTAAACTCTACTGTGTGATACCAGTCCCCTGGTGCTCTCAGGGTTACTCATCATGGTAGAACATGATTAAACTCTACTGTGTGATACCAGTCCCCTGGTGCTCTCAGGGTTACTCATCATGGTAGAACATGATTAAACTCTACTGTGTGATACCAGTCCCCTGGTGCTCTCAGGGTTACTCATCATGGTAGAACATGATTAAACTCTACTGTGTGATACCAGTCCCCTGGTGCTCTCAGGGTTACTCATCATGGTAGAACATGATTAAACTCTACTGTGTGATACCAGTCCCCTGGTGCTCTCAGGGTTACTCATCATGGTAGAACATGATTAAACTCTACTGTGTGATACCAGTCCCCTGGTGCTCTCAGGGTTACTCATCATGGTAGAACATGATTAAACTCTACTGTGTGATACCAGTCCCCTGGTGCTCTCAGGGTTACTCATCATGGTAGAACATGATTAAACTCTACTGTGTGATACCAGTCCCCTGGTGCTCTCAGGGTTACTCATCATGGTAGAACATGATAAAACTCTACTGTGTGATACCAGTCCCCTGGTGCTCTCAGGGTTACTCATCATGGTAGAACATGATTAAACTCTACTGTGTGATACCAGTCCCCTGGTGCTCTCAGGGTTACTCATCATGGTAGAACATGATTAAACTCTACTGTGTGATACCAGTCCCCTGGTGCTCTCAGGGTTACTCATCATGGTAGAACATGATAAAACTCTACTGTGTGATACCAGTCCCCTGGTGCTCTCAGGGTTACTCATCATGGTAGAACATGATTAAACTCTACTGTGTGATACCAGTCCCCTGGTGCTCTCAGGGTTACTCATCATGGTAGAACATGATTAAACTCTACTGTGTGATACCAGTCCCCTGGTGCTCTCAGGGTTACTCATCATGGTAGAACATGATAAAACTCTACTGTGTGATACCAGTCCCCTGGTGCTCTCAGGGTTACTCATCATGGTAGAACATGATTAAACTCTACTGTGTGATACCAGTCCCCTGGTGCTCTCAGGGTTACTCATCATGGTAGAACATGATTAAACTCTACTGTGTGATACCAGTCCCCTGGTGCTCTCAGGGTTACTCGTCATGGTAGAACATGATTAAACTCTACTGTGTGTTTAATGTTATGAGTGAAATATCCCATGGTTACAGCTTCTTTAAATATGTTTGATAAAATATAGCATACTTCAGCGAGAAGGCAAAAAGCAGTTCAAGTAGTTAACTATGTTTTTTCAACAGCTGGCTCGACAAACTGAGCGCTGTAATTTTCCAATCCATGACCTCATTTCCCTTTTTTTTTAGCAATCTCATTGCCATATACAGTAAGCAAGGCGCATTCAATAACACTCCTCGGGTGTATTGTGTAACACGCATGCTCCATGCGCTGTGTAGTTTGATAGTATGAACAGATAGCCGTCTTCCCATTTAAGGTCCTATTCTTTATTAAAGAGAAGTCAGTTAAGAGCCGCTTTCCACTCTGTCAGTGGAAGTCTTTGTAAAGTCCCTGAATAGCAAACGTTGAGAGTGTTGTGTACTGTTGTTTCTTTGTTGGTATACCTGCCACTAAACTCAGAAGGCTTGAGCTTGTTCAGAACGCAGCTGCCAGACTGCTTTCTCATACTCGTCCTTCTCAACACATTACTCCGGTGCTCAGGTCCTTGCACTGGCTACCAGTGAGCTAGCAAATTGATTTTAAAGTTGCTGTAATAACTTAAAAGGCCCTTCATGGATTAGGACCATCCTATCTCCAATAACTCCTAACTCCGCATGCTCCCAGTCGTTCTTTGAGATAAGATAATGCATAACTTTTAATTGTTCCAAAAAGTCATCTTCAATCAGCTGGAGCTGGAGTTTTGTGCTGCCGTGCTCCTCGGGTGTGGAACTCTATTCCGATTACCATTAGGCAGGCTGAAACACTGGATCATTTTAAATCTAAATTGAAAACATAAGTAGGTCTCTTTCTAAATAAAGTAGCTCTCTTTCTCTCTCTCTTGTAATTAGATCTCTTTCTCTCTTTCTCGTAATTAGTCTACCTGTTGTAATCCACCAACTTGCCCCTCAAGGGGTTTCTTCTGAAAGACAGTCGCGTTGCTGTTCTTGTGCCAAAAGATCTGAAATTACATGACTATCAAGGACACTGAATGAAAACTATTTAAGTTACAGACAGACAGAGGGAGGGGAAGTGGGGGAGTAGGCTGGACCCACAGTGATTCACCGTGTCTGGAACATGTGGCTGCTTTGTCTACACAAACCCCCCACTCCCCACACACAGACACACACACACACTACACCTCACTCCCCACACACAGACTCACACACACACTACCCCCCACTCCCCACACACATACTCACACACACTACCCCCCACTCCCCACACACATACTCACACACACACTACCCCCAACTCCCCACACACAGACACACACAGACTCACACATATTACCCCCCACTCCCCCCCACACAGACTCACACACACACTACCCCCCACACACATACTCACACACACACTACCCCCCACTCCCCACACACATACTCACACACACTACCCCCCACTCCCCATACACAGACTCACACATATTACCCCCCACTCCCCCCCACACAGACTCACACACACTACCCCCCACTCCCCACACACAGACTCACACACACTACCCCCCACTCCCCACACACAGTCTCACACACACTACCCCCCACTCCCCATACACAGACTCACACACTACCACCCACACACAGACACACACAGACAACCCCTACTCCCCACACATAGACACACAGACTCACACTCTACCCCCACTCCCCAAATAGACACACACAGACTCACACACATTACCCCCACTCCCCCCCCCACACACACACACACTACCCCCCACTCCCCACACAGACACAGACAGACTCACACACACTGCCCTTCACTCCCCACACACACACAAACAGACACTCATACACAGTACCCCCCCACACTACACACCACTCCCCACACAAAGACTCACACACAGACTCACACACTACACACACATACACTACCCCCCACCCTCCCTACACACACACACACACATAGACTACCCATTATATATACACTCTGTCTACCCAATTGGATTTGGCATTGCCCTGGTGTTCATGTTGAAATGAGCTATACTGCGCAATTATTAGTATTTAGCTATATATTGTATTAACACTGCACTTTTTGAGATACATGCTGATGTACTCTCGGAGCACTCGTGGCTAGTCCGAGTCACTATCATTCGAGTCCAAGTCCGAGTCACTATCATTCGAGTCTGAGTCCGAGTCACTATCATTCGAGTCCCAGTCCGAGTCACTATCATTCGAGTCCCAGTCCGAGTCACTATCATTCGAGTCCGAGTCACTATCATTCGAGTCCGAGTCACTGTCATTTGAGTCCCAGTTCGAGTCACTATCATTCGAGTCCCAGTCCGAGTCACTATCATTCGAGTCCCAGTCCGAGTCACTATCATTCGAGTCCCAGTCCGAGTCACTATCATTCGAGTCCGAGTCACTATCATTCGAGTCCGAGTCACTGTCATTTGAGTCCCAGTTCGAGTCACTATCATTCGAGTCCCAGTCCGAGTCACTATCATTCGAGTCCCAGTCCGAGTCACTATCATTCGAGTCCGAGTCCGAGTCACTATCATTCGAGTCCCAGTCCGAGTCACTATCATTCGAGTCCCAGTCCGAGTCACTATCATTCGAGTCCCAGTCCGAGTCACTGTCATTCGAGACCGAGTCCGAGTCACTATCATTCGAGTCCGAGTCACTATCATTCGAGTCCCAGTCCGAGTCACTATCATTCGAGTCCCAGTCCGAGTCACTATCATTCGAGTCCGAGTCACTATCATTCGAGTCAGAGTCCGAGTGACTGTCATTTGAGTCCCAGTTCGAGTCACTATCATTCGAGTCCCAGTCCGAGTCACTATCATTCGAGTCCGAGTCCGAGTCACTATCATTCGAGTCCCAGTCCGAGTTACTATCATTCGAGTCCCAGTCCGAGTCACTATCATTCGAGTCCGAGTCACTATCATTCGAGTCCCAGTCCGAGTCACTATCATTCGAGTCCCAGTCTGAGTCACTATCATTCGAGTCCCAGTCCGAGTCACTATCATTCGAGTCCGAGTCACTATCATTCGAGTCCCAGTCCGAGTCACTATCATTCGAGTCCGAGTCACTATCATTCGAGTCCGAGTCACTATCATTCGAGTCCGAGTCCGAGTCACTATCATTCGAGTCCCAGTCCGAGTCACTATCATTCGAGTCCCAGTCCGAGTCACTATCATTCGAGTCCGAGTCACTATCATTCGAGTCCCAGTCCGAGTCACTATCATTCGAGTCCCAGTCCGAGTCACTATCATTCGAGTCCCAGTCCGAGTCACTATCATTCGAGTCCCAGTCCGAGTCACTATCATTCGAGTCCGAGTCACTATCATTCGAGTCCGAGTCACTGTCATTTGAGTCCCAGTTCGAGTCACTATCATTCGAGTCCCAGTCCGAGTCACTATCATTCGAGTCCCAGTCCGAGTCACTATCATTCGAGTCCGAGTCCGAGTCACTATCATTCGAGTCCCAGTCCGAGTCACTATCATTCGAGTCCCAGTCCGAGTCACTATCATTCGAGTCCCAGTCCGAGTCACTGTCATTCGAGACCGAGTCCGAGTCACTATCATTCGAGTCCGAGTCACTATCATTCGAGTCCCAGTCCGAGTCACTATCATTCGAGTCCCAGTCCGAGTCACTATCATTCGAGTCCGAGTCACTATCATTCGAGTCAGAGTCCGAGTGACTGTCATTTGAGTCCCAGTTCGAGTCACTATCATTCGAGTCCCAGTCCGAGTCACTATCATTCGAGTCCATGTCACTATCATTCGAGTGCCAGTCCGAGTCACTATCATTCGAGTCCCAGTCCGAGTTACTATCATTCGAGTCCCAGTTCGAGTCACTATCATTCGAGTCCCAGTTCGAGTCACTATCATTCGAGACCGAGTCCGAGTCACTATCATTCGAGTCCCAGTTCGAGTTACTATCAATCGAGTCCCAGTTCGAGTCACTGTCATTCGAGTCCCAGTCCGAGTCACTGTCATTCGAGACCGAGTCCGAGTCACTATCATTCGAGTCCCAGTTCGAGTCACTATCATTCGAGTCCCAGTCCGAGTCACTGTCATTCGAGACCGAGTCCGAGTCACTATCATTCGAGTCCCAGTCCGAGTCACTGTCATTCGAGTCCCAGTCCGAGTCACTATCATTCGAGTCCCAGTCCGAGTCACTATCATTCGAGTCCCAGTCCGAGTCACTATCATTCGAGTCCGAGTCACTATCATTCGAGTCCGAGTCACTATCATTCGAGTCCCAGTCCGAGTGACTGTCATTTGAGTCCCAGTTCGAGTCACTATCATTCGAGTCCCAGTCCGAGTCACTATCATTCGAGTCCGAGTCCGAGTCACTATCATTCGAGTCCCAGTCCGAGTTACTATCATTCGAGTCCCAGTCCGAGTCACTATCATTCGAGTCCGAGTCACTATCATTCGAGTCCCAGTCCGAGTCACTATCATTCGAGTCCCAGTCTGAGTCACTATCATTCGAGTCCCAGTCCGAGTCACTATCATTCGAGTCCGAGTCACTATCATTCGAGTCCCAGTCCGAGTCACTATCATTCGAGTCCGAGTCACTATCATTCGAGTCCGAGTCACTATCATTCGAGTCCGAGTCCGAGTCACTATCATTCGAGTCCCAGTCCGAGTCACTATCATTCGAGTCCCAGTCCGAGTCACTATCATTCGAGTCCGAGTCACTATCATTCGAGTCCCAGTCCGAGTCACTATCATTCGAGTCCCAGTCCGAGTCACTATCATTCGAGTCCCAGTCCGAGTCACTATCATTCGAGTCCCAGTCCGAGTCACTATCATTCGAGTCAGAGTCACTATCATTCGAGTCCCAGTCCGAGTCACTATCATTCGAGTCCGAGTCACTATCATTCGAGTCCGAGTCCGAGTCACTATCATTCGAGTCCCAGTCCGAGTCACTATCATTCGAGTCCGAGTCACTATCAATCGAGTCCCAGTCCGAGTCACTATCATTCGAGTCCCAGTCCGAGTCACTATCATTTGAGTCCGAGTCACTATCATACGAGTCCCAGTCCGAGTCACTATCATTCGAGTCCCAGTCCGAGTCACTATCATTCGAGTCCGAGTCCGAGTCACTATCATTCGAGTCCCAGTCCAAGTCACTATCATTGGAGTCCCAGTCCGAGTCACTATCATTCGAGTCCCAGTTCGAGTCACTATCATTCGAGTCCCAGTCCAAGTCACTATCATTCGAGTCCCAGTCCGAGTCACTATCATTCGAGTCCGAGTCCGAGTCACTATCATTCGAGTCCGAGTCCGAGTCACTATCATTCGAGTCCCAGTCCGAGTCACTATCATTCGAGTCCCAGTCCGAGTCACTATCATTCGAGTCCCAGTCCGAGTCACTATCATTCGAGTCCCAGTCCGAGTCATTGTCATTGGAGTCCGAGTCCGAGTCACTATCATTCGAGTCCGAGTCACTATCATTCGAGTCCGAGTCCGAGTCACTATCATTCGAGTCCCAGTCCGAGTCATTGTCATTGGAGTCCCAGTCCGAGTCACTATCATTCGAGTCCAAGTCTGAGTCACTATCATACGAGTCCCAGTCCGAGTCACTATCATTCGAGTCTGAGTCACTATCATTCGAGTCCGAGTCACTATCATTCGAGTCCCAGTCCGAGTCACTATCATTCGAGTCCCAGTCCGAGTCACTATCATTCGAGTCCGAGTCACTATCATACGAGTCCCAGTCCGAGTCACTATCATTCGAGTCCCAGTCCGAGTCACTATCATTCGAGTCCGAGTCCGAGTCACTATCATTCGAGTCCCAGTCCGAGTCACTATCATTCGAGTCCCAGTCCGAGTCACTATCATTCGAGTCCGAGTCACTATCATTCGAGTCCGAGTCCGAGTCACTATCATTCGAGTCCGAGTCCGAGTCACTATCATTTGAGTCCCAGTTCGAGTCACTATCATTCGAGTCCCAGTCCGAGTCACTATCATTCGAGTCCCAGTCCGAGTCACTATCATTCGAGTCCCAGTCCGAGTCACTGTCATTCGAGTCCCAGTCCGAGTCACTGTCATTCGAGTCTGAGTCCGAGTCACTATCATTCGAGTCCCAGTCCGAGTCACTATCATTCGAGTCCGAGTCACTATCATTCGAGTCCCAGTCCAAGTCACTATCATTCGAGTCCGAGTCCGAGTCCAAGTCTGAGTCACTATCACAGAGCTGGTGTAGTGGTACATCGTCAGAATGTGGTATGCGTACCAAAACTTGACTCGTGTAATGTCAAAAAGTGGTATACTGTCAGATTGCAAGTGGTGCACTGTCAGATTGTGGTACAGGTGTCAGCTTTTGGTACAGGTGCAATCAACTGCAATCTGATGGGTATTTTCGTATTGTCAGAAAGAGGTACATTAACCATTAATTGGACAGGCAGACAGACAGCAGCCCCAATATAATGAGGTGGTCAGTGCAGAGGCAGACAGACAGCGGCCCCAATATAATGAGGTGGTCAGTGCAGAGGCAGACAGACAGCGGCCCCAATATAATGAGGTGGTCAATGCAGAGGCAGACAGACAGCGGCCCCAATGCAATGAGGTGGTCAATGCAGGCAGACAGCAGCTATGGTAGACATTGCCCTTATATGGCAGTAAGATTGTGAGCTGGAGGAATAGGACTGGCGGTGCTGTTACTGCTTGCTCCTCTGTTTTCTGAACACTTCACTAGCAGAGCTATTAATATCCTGCAGCTATTTCTAGTGCCTGGGGCAGACACAGATACACACGAACAGTGCACTGCTTATTTCAGAGCGCTCTGCTCATAAGAATAGCAGGGGATTATGCATCCAGTAAAAGGACAAACATGTTTGCATGTGGATTTGGTCTTTTTTTATCTTGTCGGTTACTATTTTAGGGCTGAGTCACAGGAACAGATTTATACATTTCCTGTGTTTTATAAAACAGCACTTTCTGATTCGTTTGATTTGTGATCTGCCTCTGTATTTATAGTGACTTGCCTTCTTCTGTACTCTTTCTCTTGTACATGTTCAGACGTGACAGAGTTAGTGCCACTGAAAGCTTTTCTTTCATGACTTTCCTTTCATAATGCAATTCAAACTACAATGGTACAGTCTGTGTTTGTGGTATCACAAGTAGGATGATAACTACGAGTCCAGCTGAGGATGATTGTATGATAGATTTATTTATTTATTTTTGGGGGTCACCTCTGCTGGTTGTTTCCCAAAAATGTTTTTATTGCGGCCTTTATATTCCACACATCTAACATCCCAGAAACATTTTCCGTCATGAAAAAAATCCACTAACTGCAAAGTGCTCTCATGCGTCCACTTGTCTGTAGCCATACTTCCTATTTAGTAAAATTGAGAGTGAAATCAGGTGATTAGAAAATGCAATATCATTGGCTGAACACACACATACACACAGACTCGTAGAAAAACTGCTGAAAACAGAGCAGTGGTGTATTGTAGCAAATCGATTGCAGATCGAAAATGTGTTGACAACTCAAGTGGTCAATAAGTGACACCCGGTCAATTCTTATTGTCAATCTGAGTTGCCAAGAAATAATTTCTTGTGTATCTCAGGCCTAAGAACATACTTCAAGAAAAAAAAAATGACAAACAAGAGAAGACCAACTGGCTCATCAATGCTCATCCCGGCTTCCAGTATGTGATTTATCCCAAAACTTTGTCAAGGATCCCAATGATTCAGCGTCAACAAAGTGGCTTGGGAACCCATTTCCAAGTATATGGCCAAGCGAGTCCATTGCGTGTGTAATGAGCTTGCTTGAGTGCCCAATTGAAGTCCACCGTGGTATTAAGTTTTTGTAGCGTGCCCTCAGGCAGCACTCGAATTGGACCCTACACCCGTTCTACATGTCAGAAGGTAAAACAATGGCAGTGCATGATGAAGGTGACTATGGACCGTGTAATGGAGCAAAAAGGATGCAGTTTGAGCATTATTATTATTTATTTCTTAGCAGATGCCCTTATCCAGGGCGACTTACAATTGTTACAAGATATCACATTATACATTATTTCACATTATACAATTATCACATTATTTTACATACAATTACCCATTTATACAGTTGGGTTTTTACTGGAGCAATCTAGGTAAAGTACCTTGCTCAAGGGTACAGCAGCAGTGTCCCTCACCGGGGATTGAACCCACGACCCTCTGGTTAGGAGTCCAGAGCCCTAACCACTACTCCACACTGCTGCCCCATGCAGGGAAATGTGCATTCAGTCAAACAAAAAGAGGTAATAAACATAAATATTGGAAAGTATTAAAACTGATATTTTGACTGATATGCCTTTGCGTTTCTGTGTTTTTGTAATTATTCTTATTATTGTGGTGAGATTCTTTTCTCAGACTGAATCAACCCCGCTGAGACGCACCGTATCTCCAGATTCAACCCCGCTGAGACGCACCGTATCTCCAGATTCAACCCCGCTGAGACGCACCGTATCTCCAGATTCAACCCCGCTGAGACGCACCGTATCTCCAGATTCAACCCCGCTGAGACGCACCGTATCTCCAGATTCAACCCCGCTGAGACGCACCGTATCTCCAGATTCAACCCCGCTGAGATGCACCGTATCTCCAGATTCAACCCCGCTGAGACGCACCGTATCTCCAGATTCAACCCCACTGAGACGCACCGTATCTCCAGATTCAACCCCGCTGAGACGCACCGTATCTCCAGATTCAACCCCGCTGAGACGCACCGTATCTCCAGATTCAACCCCGCTGAGACGCACCGTATCTCCAGATTCAACCCCGCTGAGACGCACCGTATCTCCAGATTCAACCCCGCTGAGACGCACCGTATCTCCAGATTCAACCCCGCTGAGACGCACCGTATCTCCAGATTCAACCCCGCTGAGACGCACCGTATCTCCAGATTCAACCCCACAAATAAATCTTTTCTGCACAAAAAGAGTGGAGTGAGATCATTAAAAAATGTAAAGGGGGTCAGCTATATAAAGTTGCAATACGATATGTAAAAAGGGCCAAGGTAAACTAGTCTAACTCTGCTCTCTGGCCCTCCACCACAAAATCTTAGACATAAACTTGATCTTCATCACCTGGTGTGGCTTTTGCATGTGTCTTGTTAACACCAGTATGTATTTAAAAACTGTTAATAAAAAAATGAATATGATTGAAAACAGAAGTCAACTTCAGCTGGCAGCCAGGCACTCAGTTATGTGTCACTTTCTTCTATTGTTGATCAGCAGATAAAGGTGCAACCACAGCTTATGAACCTACAAACCAGAAATGTAGCCTTGATGCTCACCTCTTCATAGAAAACATTAAAAAGGTATTCGATAGAAAACAAATGGCTAGCACCGGACCTTAAGGGTTATCTTTCAAAATGTTTTCCGCTGAAAAATATGAACATATGTATTTTTTATTTTATTTTTCCTGCTTCATGAAAATAAATCACTGTTCTAGTACAGACTGGATGTTGTCTTTCAAATCATATACAGACTTCATTGGTTTCTTATTGAATTCTTTATTAAACAAATGAAAAAAATACAATTAAAAAACAAGCATAATTTGCAAGTATTGCAGCCCTGCCCTGTCTCCACAATCAGCGCTCGACAGACTCAATCAGAAGGTGAGCCAAGGTCCCGCAGCCGAGTCTAGTGCTGAATAAGATCTGATAGATAAGAGGATGAAGAGAGCTGCAACCTTTGTGAGCAACTGACGCCTCAAACCAGCGCAGATGAAGAGCGGGTGCAGGGCTGGAGGGAAACTGGAATAATGCCCTTTCTTTACAAGTTGCTTCTCTTGCTCTGGTGTACGAACACATTTCTGTTTACCCTGAGCAGCAGTCCAAATCTGCAGACCATCTGCAAAAAAACCTCTGCATGTTTTCAGTAGATATCTGAGGAGTGTTCCACGGAGCATCTTATGTGTTTATGGCTGATAAAAATGTACATCAAGTAAACAGAATCATTTCAAACAATGCATGGGTTAAGTGCTTCCAATGTAATATATCAAGCATTTCTGTCAGTAAAGTCTTTAGAAACTGTCAGACAAAAACATGACATCACATGACATGACATCACACCACGTGAGACTTCTTATTGTATCACATTTTCAAAGCCTCAACTCCAGTCTTTAATTAACTGAGTGAGTGATGTATTTCAGGTGATGACGATGTAGCTGCAGAATATGTTGAATCTGTTGAAGTCTGTGAATTCCGCGGGAGCTGCACACTCTGTGATTTCCGAGGAATTCTGTTATCAGCAGATGTGGACTGCCTCAAGCCATAACAGTCTGAAACTCAAGTAAGCACTGCATTTCCTTTGAATAATCTAAAATCCCAACACTGTTTAAATATTAAACTAGGACCACGCCTGTCATGTTACTTACTTTAAAAAGCTCCAATAGGGTACATGTGAGCGACACAGGCACAGTTAAACATGTTGGTTTATTCAAGTTCCAGCAGGGGACTTAAACCCATCACAATTTACAACAGTGGAATAGAGCCCATTGTGTTACTGCTGAGTGTGTCAGGTAAACAAATGGTTAAATGGTTCAGTAACTGCTAATATCTAGTGGAAATGTGTATACGTACCATCCAAGCACAATGGTGATGTAGCTTCTACATTCAAAGCCTTTTAAAAGCCAAAGCACGTTATCCGCAGACATTATATATATATATATATATATATATATACAGTGCCTTGCGAAAGTATTCGGCCCCCTTGAACTTTGCGACCTTTTGCCACATTTCAGGCTTCAAACATAAAGATATGAAACTGTAATTTTTTGTGAAGAATCAACAACAAGTGGGACACAATCATGAAGTGGAACGAAATTTATTGGATATTTCAAACTTTTTTAACAAATAAAAAACTGAAAAATTGGGCGTGCAAAATTATTCAGCCCCTTTACTTTCAGTGCAGCAAACTCTCTCCAGAAGTTCAGTGAGGATCTCTGAATGATCCAATGTTGACCTAAATGACTAATGATGATAAATAGAATCCACCTGTGTGTAATCAAGTCTCCGTATAAATGCACCTGCACTGTGATAGTCTCAGAGGTCCGTTTAAAGCGCAGAGAGCATCATGAAGAACAAGGAACACACCAGGCAGGTCCGAGATACTGTTGTGGAGAAGTTTAAAGCTGGATTTGGATACAAAAAGATTTCCCAAGCTTTAAACATCCCAAGGAGCACTGTGCAAGCGATAATATTGAAATGGAAGGAGTATCAGACCACTGCAAATCTACCAAGACCTGGCCGTCCCTCTAAACTTTCAGCTCATACAAGGAGAAGACTGATCAGAGATGCAGCCAAGAGGCCCATGATCACTCTGGATGAACTGCAGAGATCTACAGCTGAGGTGGGAGACTCTGTCCATAGGACAACAATCAGTCGTATACTGCACAAATCTGGCCTTTATGGAAGAGTGGCAAGAAGAAAGCCATTTCTTAAAGATATCCATAAAAAGTGTCGTTTACAGTTTGCCACAAGCCACCTGGGAGACACACCAAACATGTGGAAGAAGGTGCTCTGGTCAGATGAAACCAAAATCGAACTTTTTGGCAACAATGCAAAACGTTATGTTTGGCGTAAAAGCAACACAGCTCATCACCCTGAACACACCATCCCCACTGTCAAACATGGTGGTGGCAGCATCATGGTTTGGGCCTGCTTTTCTTCAGCAGGGACAGGGAAGATGGTTAAAATTGATGGGAAGATGGATGGAGCCAAATACAGGACCATTCTGGAAGAAAACCTGATGGAGTCTGCAAAAGACCTGAGACTGGGATGGAGATTTGTCTTCCAACAAGACAATGATCCAAAACATAAAGCAAAATCTACAATGGAATGGTTCACAAATAAACATATCCAGGTGTTAGAATGGCCAAGTCAAAGTCCAGACCTGAATCCAATCGAGAATCTGTGGAAAGAACTGAAAACTGCTGTTCACAAATGCTCTCCATCCAACCTCACTGAGCTCGAGCTGTTTTGCAAGGAGGAATGGGCAAAAATTTCAGTCTCTCGATGTGCAAAACTGATAGAGACATACCCCAAGCGACTTACAGCTGTAATCGCAGCAAAAGGTGGCGCTACAAAGTATTAACTTAAGGGGGCTGAATAATTTTGCACGCCCAATTTTTCAGTTTTTTATTTGTTAAAAAAGTTTGAAATATCCAATAAATTTCGTTCCACTTCATGATTGTGTCCCACTTGTTGTTGATTCTTCACAAAAAATTACAGTTTCATATCTTTATTTTTCAAGCCTGAAATGTGGCAAAAGGTCGCAAAGTTCAAGGGGGCCGAATACTTTCGCAAGGCACTGTATATATATATATATATATATATATATATATAATCATATTATCCATCGACACAGCTTTCCCACATGGCCCGGTTTAATGAGCACACAGCGATGGTCGTGTTCCCAGTTGAGCATGTGTGTCGGTGTTTGGTGCACATTTACACATGTGTTTTTCCTGTGTTGAGTGTGAGAGAGAGGAAGTGAAGGCCAGTGTGGAGAAAGGTCCCATTGCATGTGTTACAGTTGAGTGCTGCTCTGTGGAGAATAGAACTTTCCTGAACCTGGACAGTGTCCTCATTGTGTTATTGAAGGGATTGCATCCATACAAATGCATTAACAACTGTACCGTAGCCCACTAAAGACAAGTATTAAAACACAAGGAGCTGTGGAGACTCATTTTAACAGAGGAGCAGGAACAGGCCTGCAAGTGTTTTGCATTCATCCAATGAATTTGTCTTCACAAATATATACCTACAACCCACACACTGTAAGCAAGAGTCTTAACCACAGTGCAGAAGAGGGTGTCTTCACAGACATATACCACAACCCGCACACTGTAAGCAAGAGTCTTAACCACAGTGCAAAAGAGGGGCTCGTCTGCATTTATGATTTTAGCGCTTGTAAACTCCTCTCCTCTCATCTCACTGACAGGGGACAGGACAAGCACTGCCCTTTACACTTTATCCCATTGAGCCACTCAGCCTCCCCAGGTACTGTATATGCACAGTGTTTATATACCTGTATTTAGCGCTTGTAAACTCCTCTCCTCTCATCTCACTGACAGGGGACAGGACAAGCACTGCCATTTTCACTTTATCCCATTGAGCCACTCAGCCTCCCCAGGTACTGTATATGCACAGTGTTTATATATCTGTATTTAGCGCTTGTAAACTCCTCTCCTCTCACAGTTACAGCACACTGTTGCAGTGCTCCTGTGCCTTGTTGAGAGCGTCAGGTCTTTCTGTCTCCAGCACGGTCAAACCCATTTGTTCTAAAGGCCAGACAACACGTATCTGAAATAGTACATAAAAAGCTGTCTGGAAAGAAAGAGGGATGTTTTTAAAAATAGTTCCAGACAGATTAGAAAATGGGAGTCAGGGCTATGTTAAATGTGGGATTCAAAACAAGTAACAGGACATTGGATCAAATGTAATCTCCCAAAATGGGTGATGCTTTACATTGACGTTTCTCTCTAACTTCACTGCTGTAGTTACATAGTAAACACAGATGCACTTACACAGCATCACAATGTTATTATGCACAGTTACAATGTGCAGTACTTCATGTGTAACTCTTTGCACAATATATGTAAGTACACAATTGTTAAGAAAAGACTCAGGGTTAGGGGTGTTAGGGTTATTTATTTTATTGCTGCTATAGAAAAAAATGAAATTACAAAACTGAGCTGCTGTACCACAGCAACAATACTAATACTAACAACAACAACAACAACAACAATACTACTAACAACAACAACACTAATACTAACAACAACAACAACAACAACACTAATACTAACAACAACAACAACAACAACAATACTACTAACAACAACAACAATACTACTAACAACAACAATACCAATACTAACAACAACAACAACAACACTAATACTAACAACAACAACAACAACAATACTACTAACAACAACAATACTAATACTAACAACAACAACACTAATACTAACAACAACAACAATACTAACAACAACAACACTAATACTAACAACAACAACAACAACAACAACAATACTACTAACAACAACAACAATACTACTAACAACAACAATACCAATACTAACAACAACAACAACAACACTAATACTAACAACAACAACAACAATACTACTAACAACAACAACAACAACAATACTACTAACAACAACAATACTAATACTAACAACAACAACACTAATACTAACAACAACAACAATACTACTAACAACAACAATACCAATACTAACAACAACAACAACAATACCAATACTAACAACAACAACAACAACACTAATACTAACAACAACAACAACAACAACAATACTACTAACAACAACAATACTAATACTAACAACAACAACACTAATACTAACAACAACAACAATACTAACAACAACAACACTAATACTAACAACAACAACAACAACAACAACAATACTACTAACAACAACAATACTAATACTAACAACAACAACAATAATACTAATACTAACAACAACAACACTAATACTAACAACAACAACAACAACAACAACAATACTACTAACAACAACAATAATAATACTAACAACAACAACAACAATACTACTAACAACAACAATACTAATACTAACAACAACAACAATACTACTAACAACAAGAATACTAATACTAACAACAACAACAACAATACTAATACTAACAACAACAACACTAATACTAACAACAACAACAACAACAATACTACTAACAACAACAATACTAATACTAACAACAACAACAATACTACTAACAACAACAACAACAATACTAACAACAACAACAACAATACTACTAACAACAACAATACTAATACTAACAACAACAACAACAATACTACTAACAACAACAATACTAATACTAACAACAACAACACTAATACTAACAACAACAACAACAACAACAACAACAATACTACTAACAACAACAATACTAATACTAACAACAACAACAATACTACTAACAACAACAATAATAATACTAACAACAACAACAACAATACTACTAACAACAACAATACTAATACTAACAACAACAACAACAATACTACTAACAACAACAATACTAATACTAACAACAACAACAACAATACTACTAACAACAACAATACTAATACTAACAACAACAACAATACTACTAACAACAACAATACAACTAACAACAACAATACTAATACTAACAACAACAACAACAATACTACTAACAACAACAATACTAATACTGCTGCTATAGTAAGTGTCAGGCAACGTCCTCAGGCATGGTTCTCCAGCCTGCAGATTAGCTGGAGCTCTGTGCCCCTGATCCCTGAGGGGACACACTGCTGTCACGTCACTGAGAAGCAGCCCCAGGACAAACAAAACTGAACCAGGAAGAAGCGCTGCTGTTTTTCTTGTAAACAAAATAATATTTTGCACAATGAGCCTACACATTTCCACCTGTAAAAACTGATCAAGTTCCATTTGATGTGTGTCAATTAATATGCATTTTAATCACACACATACACATCTATATTATTAGCTGTGACAGGCTTGTAGGAAAAGCTATTTTTAGCCGCAGTATTTTTTCTTTAAAAACGGTTGCACTAAATACAGCTGTGAAAGTAATAAACGGTGCTTTCTATTTAACAGTGCTGTCAGCATTAACAGTGAGAGATGTGTATATGCTTTAGTGTTTCTGAAAACGCACTGATATTCATAACAGGTACAGTACACTTTACAGCATCCAACGCACTGCAATGTGTATCTTGAGAGTGTTCTTGTGCTTGCAATTACTGCAATGCATTGCCAGGTACAGTAAGGGAGATACTGGTTTATTATTCATGAACACTGCACTGCATTGCCAGGTACAGTAAGAGAGATCATTATTAATGAACACTGCAATTCATTGCCAGGTACAGTAAGAGAGATAATTATTAATGAACACTGCAATGCATTGCCAGGTACAGTAAGGGAGATACTGGTTTATTATTCATGAACACTGCACTGCATTGCCAGGTACAGTAAGAGAGATCATTATTAATGAACACTGCAATTCATTGCCAGGTACAGTAAGAGAGATAATTATTAATGAACACTGCAATGCATTGCCAGGTACAGTAAGGGAGATACTGGTTTATTATTAATGAACACTGCAATGCATTGCCAGGTACAGTAAGGGAGATACTGGTTTATTATTAATGAACACTGCAATGCATTGCCAGGTACAGTAAGGGAGATACTGGTTCATTATTAATGAACACTGCAATGCATTGCCAGGTATAGTGTTTTGAGTGTGACTGCCAACAGTCTGTTTTAATTCATATTTTGGTGATAAAGTCAGCTGCTATTTTTGCTCACTCCCTTATTAAGTATATGATATTATCAGGGTTTGATTAACATCATTTGGTAACACTTTACATTGTGTCTCTAACTGCCTGTTTACATAGTAAATACATGTGCACTTTCACAGTTACAATGTTATTATGCATAGTTACACTTAACCCGTCAATCCTTTTGCACGATATATGTAAGTACACGATTGTATCAGAAAAGGGTTCAGTTTAGAGTTAGGCTTAAAGTTAGAGTTAGGGTTCGGCTCAGGGTTAGGTTTAGGGTTGGGGTTATATCATGCAAAAGTACATTGTAACAACTACTAGAGTAACTACTATGTACATACACATAATTAGGGACACAATGTAAATTGTTACCCATAATTTAAATACCCTGAATATTGCCTTCCATCATTGGCAATGTAAGCTGATGTATAGAACATCATATAAAACCACACAAACAGCTAATTAGAAGCTAACTTCACACATGGTAGAAATAGAATGTACTGCACACGTCACATGACAGACACTGGTTGTGATGACTGCGGACCAGAATGTCAAGCATGTGCTCCCGATGTTTACACAGTGCACCTGACAAGTTAAGAGTTATTATAGGGCAGCAGTGTGGAGTAGTGCTTAGGGCTCTGGACTCTTGACCGGAGGGTTGTGGGTTCAATCCCCAGTGGGAGACACTGCTGTTGTACCCTTGAGCAAGGTACTTTACCTAGATTGCTCCAGTATAAACCCAACTGTATAAATGGGTAAATGTATGTAAAATAATGTGATATCTGTATAATGTAAAATAATGTATAATGTGATATCTTGTAACAATTGTAAGTCGCCCTGGATAAGGGCGTCTGCTAAGAAATAAATAATAATAATAATATTTACAGCCTGCGCTGTGTGCTCACCTTGTTATTCCCACGTGGGGGCCATGGCTGCTTGAAAACATGACCTTGTGATCTACTGAGACAAGCAAGCCAAGTGCAGGGAGTCCTCGTGCAGGGCAGAGTTTCTACACCTCAAAAACACTGAGGATTTACTATCATTATTATTATTATTATGATGATGATGATGATTACCCAATTCAAACCTAAAAACATTTACCAAGCACAAACATCATTGTTTACATAGGGGTACCACATTTAAAAAACTATATATATATATATATATATATATATATATATATATATATATATATATATATATATATATATATATATATTTAGCTCAAAGAGTCAGCTGCCCAATGTTTCGATATGTTGTACATATACAGGTATTTCTCAAGGGAGTCTGTGTTTGAATCAAAACATTGGAGGTATTTATATGTTTTTGACGGCATGACAACTACTTGTTATTGTTTATATTCATGATTTATTCTTACATGATGTAATGGTGTTCTATATATTGTGACATTATTTTTACTTCTATCTTTTAAATAGATATATTGTAACACAGCCTTGTGGCTGAAGTTTGTTTTGCTCTTTAAAACCACTGACCCAGACACCAGAATTGCAGGTTTTTATTATTATTATTATTATTATTATTATTATTATTATTATTATTATTATTATTTATTTATTTCTTAGCAGACGCCCTTATCCAGGGCGACTTACAGTCAAAAACAAAAATACATTTTAAGAATCACAGTAAATAAAATAAACAAGTGAAAACCAAACAAACACCGAACTCCCACTCGGAGTACTTACTCATTTCTTTTTTTTTTTCAGTCCCTAACTGAACACACAACACTGTTTTAAACACACAAAAGGTTTTCCACGCTACCTTTTACTTTTTAACCCACACAGGCCACTTCACTGAAAGCCTCTCTCTGTCTGTCTGTCTGTCTCTCTCTCTCTCTCCCTCTCTCTCCTCTCAGACTGGAGACTGCCTCGAACACACTCTTCTGAACTCATATATACCTGCCTTCTCATCCTGGCTCCCTCCTGTGGTATTCTGGGGGATGTAGTCTTTTGGCCCCTCCTGGACTACATTTTTTATATATATATATATATATATATATATATATATATATATATATATATATATATATATATATATATACACACATATGCTTCTTCTTTGAATGTAGTGCCTTTATCACTGTTACTGTTTTCACATTAAACTAACAAAAAGCAACAAGCTCTGACTGCTGCTCAGCCATGACACCTTCCCTTTCCAGTTTGTATGCAGTGGGGCTTCACCATGTAGTTAGATTCCTCTTTAGTTATATTGCCTTTTTATGTTATTGTACCAATTTCATCAGCCATCATTTTTTGGACATCCTATAAAAAGCCTTTTAATCAAGGGTTTCAAATATATAATTGGAGAGAAACTCTGGAAGCCTCGCAATTCAATTCAAGCATGAAGTAATGTGAGCTTCTTGGAATGCAAAAAGAAACAATAAAGCATTTAAAATGAACTCCTTCCAAAAAAAGAGAACATATCGACTGGAAAAGCTAACAGCCAATTATGTATGTTATCCAAATGTTCTTTAAATGAATCAAGAGCTTAAAGAAATGACGAGGCCAACAATAAAGTGAGGAACGCAGTGCTCTGCCCGTTAAGTAGTTTCCATGAAGCAATGGAGAAGCCGCAGCTTGGTGGTTAAAGCTGTATTTGTTTCACATTCTAGAAAGAGGGATTTCAAGATCTTTCATGAATAAACATGATATTTATTAAAGCAGAAAGAAATAGCGCTGTCACATTCAAAAGGTATATTATTTTCTTAGGAGATGTTATGCAACAAATGTTCCTAAATATGTAAATGCTTACCTGAAAAACAGATAAATTGTAGAATATTTAGTTTTTAAAGACATTCTAGTTTCACCATCCGTGAATTATCAAACAATATAAAAACATAAGTAAATGTAAAAATAACAATATAAATGTCTCCTTCTTTAGCAGAAATATTTCACGTCTTTGATGCAGCTGGTGTCTTTTTCATTGAAGACATTTAAATAAAAAAAATCATGCAGCTCTTTACAGTGTGATCAATCATTTACCGGAAGCAAACTAAACCGACTGCCAGGTTCCTACTGAAGTGTTATACCGCAGGTAGTACTTCAATAAGGCAAATGCCTGCTGTATTTATTTTTAACTGGTAAAAAATATGTATATTTACACTGTTCTTTGAGAAATTGGTATTTTCACAGGGAACTACATACGTGAACATGAACTTACACGGCAATGGGAAGAACAGCCAAATGAACAGAATCCTGAGAGGGTAAACTAATGCCAATGCTCGTCCTTTCTACCAGAGCACTCCAATAAGTTACTTGCTTACCCCCATCTGTCCCTGTGCTCTTATTTGAAGCCCTGTTTGTGTTTTGGAGGTCACATGACCACTCCCCATCTTATATCAAGCAAAGGGGAAATGTTGGATGTAACGTATCTTTGTAGATATTTGTAAATAAGTAAATGTTCTTCTTGTTTCCTGTTATTAGATAGCATTACTACAAGATTAAAAGAAGATTATAGACAGATGACATAACGACACAGTGGCCAAAATAAACAAACAAAACAGACACAGAACAGACACGTATCATGCTGGTGTAAAACCAGCACGGGTAGCAATTGTTATTTTGATCTCACAACTCATGTCTCCCGTTACCTTTCTGAACACACTAACCCCATTCAGCCAAAGCTGCTTGTTTTATATCGTGGTCGAGGGCTTAACTGGCTATCAATTACCTAGTTTATCCCTCGACCACATTCGGCACGGGTTTTTTTCGTGTTCAACAGCCAGTTTATCAATAATCAATCGATACTGACCATGCATTGTCACGATTTTATCTGGATGGAGCATTTTAACCCCATCTAGGCAGTAAAACAATAATAACACTAAACTGTGTTTTAATGCACCAAACCATACATTCAAATAATAATAAAACAGCACAAATACAGTGATATTCATGTTTAAAAAAATGCAATATTTTTTGTTTAGTTTTGTTAATATACAGTGCCTTGCGAAAGTATTCGGCCCCCTTGAACTTTGCGACCTTTTGCCACATTTCAGGCTTCAAACATAAAGATATGAAACTGTAATTTTTTGTGAAGAATCAACAACAAGTGGGACACAATCATGAAGTGGAACGAAATTTATTGGATATTTCAAACTTTTTTAACAAATAAAAAACTGAAAAATTGGGCGTGCAAAATTATTCAGCCCCTTTACTTTCAGTGCAGCAAACTCTCTCCAGAAGTTCAGTGAGGATCTCTGAATGATCCAATGTTGACCTAAATGACTAATGATGATAAATAGACTCCACCTGTGTGTAATCAAGTCTCCGTATAAATGCACCTGCACTGTGATAGTCTCAGAGGTCCGTTTAAAGCGCAGAGAGCATCATGAAGAACAAGGAACACACCAGGCAGGTCCGAGATACTGTTGTGGAGAAGTTTAAAGCCGGATTTGGATACAAAAAGATTTCCCAAGCTTTAGACATCCCAAGGAGCACTGTGCAAGCGATAATATTGAAATGGAAGGAGTATCAGACCACTGCAAATCTACCAAGACCTGGCCGTCCCTCTAAACTTTCAGCTCATACAAGGAGAAGACTGATCAGAGATGCAGCCAAGAGGCCCATGATCACTCTGGATGAACTGCAGAGATCTACAGCTGAGGTGGGAGACTCTGTCCATAGGACAACAATCAGTCGTATACTGCACAAATCTGGCCTTTATGGAAGAGTGGCAAGAAGAAAGCCATTTCTTAAAGATATCCATAAAAAGTGTCGTTTACAGTTTGCCACAAGCCACCTGGGAGACACACCAAACATGTGGAAGAAGGTGCTCTGGTCAGATGAAACCAAAATCGAACTTTTTGGCAACAATGCAAAACGTTATGTTTGGCGTAAAAGCAACACAGCTCATCACCCTGAACACACCATCCCCACTGTCAAACATGGTGGTGGCAGCATCATGGTTTGGGCCTGCTTTTCTTCAGCAGGGACAGGGAAGATGGTTAAAATTGATGGGAAGATGGATGGAGCCAAATACAGGACCATTCTGGAAGAAAACCTGATGGAGTCTGCAAAAGACCTGAGACTGGGACGGAGATTTGTCTTCCAACAAGACAATGATCCAAAACATAAAGCAAAATCTTCAATGGAATGGTTCACAAATAAACATATCCAGGTGTTAGAATGGCCAAGTCAAAGTCCAGACCTGAATCCAATCGAGAATCTGTGGAAAGAACTGAAAACTGCTGTTCACAAATGCTCTCCATCCAACCTCACTGAGCTTGAGCTGTTTTGCAAGGAGGAATGGGCAAAAATTTCAGTCTCTCGATGTGCAAAACTGATAGAGACATACCCCAAGCGACTTACAGCTGTAATCGCAGCAAAAGGTGGCGCTACAAACTATTAACTTAAGGGGGCTGAATAATTTTGCACGGCCAATTTTTCAGTTTTTTATTTGTTAAAAAAGTTTGAAATATCCAATAAATTTCGTTCCACTTCATGATTGTGTCCCACTTGTTGTTGATTCTTCACAAAAAATGACAGTTTCATATCTTTATGTTTGAAGCCTGAAATGTGGCAAAAGGTCACAAAGTTCAAGGGGGCCGAATACTTTCGCAAGGCACTGTATATAACAAAATGTACTGTTGTATTTGTGTGCGTCCATATTTATAAAAATACTGTATAGTGTCTAGTTATTTTATGCTTGACCTTTTTTGACCCTTGACCTGCCCAGATGGGTCATGTGATGCCTGGGCAGGTATATAAGCAGACAGAGCGGCAGAATGGAGTCAGTTGTGATGACTGTGGCAGAGAGCAGAGCACTGTATAAGAGTGTGTTTGTACATGCTTGTGACTGTGAAGCTGTACTTCTTTGTCAGAATTACAAACAATATGGTGCTTCCTGCAAATTGAGGACATACTCCCCAGGATTAAAAATGTGCTTTCTTGTAAAATCTTTCCAATGAAAGACTGCACTCATTTGCAAAGAACTGCTCCTATCTCAGTTTCATTCTCCAGATAAACTGAAGTCCGTCTTCCTTGTTTTTTTTTAATTGGTAGCTACAACTGTTTCTGCAAGTATCTGACCCCTTCTTTTAAACATTTCAGTAATGTTTAGCAGACATAATATCTTTCACTAGTTTATAAATAGGTTTCTACAGTATGCAATGCATAAAAATACCCAAAAAAAAACACATTTCTTCGTAAACTGATAGCTGTTAGCTGCTAATAAACTAAAAACCCATGACCTTTTATTTCTACCAAATAAGTCATGTAGATAACATTGTGGGGTTCTTTAAACAATAACTATGGCTTTCTTCTGCTGGTTTAGCATCCCACTCAGTTTATCAGCGGGTGTGCTTCAGAATGTGTTGCTGCCTCTTGTGGGTGTTGTTTGTGTGGTTAGATAACGGTTCAGGATTCTTTTTTTAGAACCTGAGCTTTCTGAAAACCACATTTTATTGTTTTCTATTTTTGGTTGAATACCAGGCCGTTTACTGCATGAGTGGAAAAGCAGTTTGTATGAGAGAGACAATCAAAGAGGTCTCAACCAGCGAGTTCATTACATGAGTCTGCCTCGCTGTATTGTACTGCTACAGGAGTGTGCTAATGTATTGGGACACTTCAAGATTTGTCATGTATACCCTTTATGTACCTTGCTGCATGAAAACCTCAGGGTATATATCACCGGTCAGTAATCAGCGATATAGAAACAATAGGCACTCGTGTGAAAATGTTAGACCACTTTGTGATTTAATTGGGCACCTTAAACAACTTCTAAAAAGTCTCATGTATTTTACTGTTTGTGGCTGTGTGTTCCTGTTCTCTTAGTATTTTAAATGAATTGCATGTGTGGCAATTAAATGCAAATCACTAATTTGCCTATTTTGACAATGTTTCCAAGGTTTTCAGTTCCAGTGGTTTGATTTCATATGCACAACAAATCACAACTACAGAAGCAATGGGGTGTTCTAATACATGTGCACACTGCTGAACCACAGAAGCAATGGGGTGTTCTAATACATGTGCACACTGCTGAACTACAGAAGCAATGGGGTGTTCTAATACATGTGCACACTGCTGAACTACAGAAGCAATGGGGTGTTCTAATACATGCGCACACTGCTGAACTACAGAAGCAATGGGGTGTTCTAATACATGTGCACACTGCTGAACTACAGAAGCAATGGGGTGTTCTAATACATGTGCACACTGCTGAACTACAGAAGCAATGGGGTGTTCTAATACATGTGCACACTGCTGAACTACAGAAGCAATGGGGTGTTCTAATACATGTGCACACTGCTGAACTACAGAAGCAATGGGGTGTTCTAATACATGTGCACACTGCTGAACTACAGAAGCAATGGGGTGTTCTAATACATGCGCACACTGCTGAACTACAGAAGCAATGGGGTGTTCTAATACATGTGCACACTGCTGAACTACAGAAGCAATGGGGTGTTCTAATACATGTGCACACTGCTGAACTACAGAAGCAATGGGGTGTTCTAATACATGTGCACACTGCTGTATTTACTGCTCTGTGTTTAGCAAAGGAAACGGAGGCCCTTGTGAAGACATGCATTTTAGCAAATTCACAGATTGAATACAAAGATTAAAGGGAACACTAACAAACAATAACTAAGGGTATCATGACAATGCCATCAATACAGACCCCAAAGCCCTGCTTCAGCACTCTTTGGAAGGGGTGTAATAAGAGTGTAATGCTAACTTACTGAATGTCCCTCATTAACACAGGTAGTATACTGCTCGGTCTCAGATGCAGTTTGCCTGGAATATCAAGTCCGCGACTGTTTGAGTTTGTGTGTGTCCTACAGGCATGTATACAATTACAATGTGTTTGAATGAGTCGGGTTTAAAAAGGGTTAAAGCATGATGTGGTGGGAAACAAACCCCCAGAGTGTTATTTAATCAAGCAACAAGAACAAGGGCTTTATTATTATTATTATTATTATTATTATTATTATTATTATTATTATTATTATTATTATTATTATTATTATTATTTAATCAAGCAACAAGAACAAGGGCTTTATTATTATTATTATTATTATTATTATTATTATTATTATTATTATTATTTAATCAAGCAACAAGAACAAGGGCTTTATTATTATTATTATTATTATTATTATTATTATTATTATTATTTAATCAAGCAAAAAGAACAAGGGCTTATTATTATTATTATTATTATTTTTATTATTATTATTATTATTATTATTATTATTATTATTATTATTATTATTTAATCAAGCAAAAAGAACAAGGGCTTATTATTATTATTATTATTATTATTATTATTATTATTATTATTATTATTATTATTATTATTTAATCAAGCAAAAAGAACAAGGGCTTTTTATTATTATTATTTTATTCAGTTAACTCAAGCAGTTTTATTTTTATTTTTAGGTACCTGATATGAAAAGGGAAGCCAGTTTCAAGATGTTATTCCATAAGTTAAGAGCCAGTGTTCTCCGCAGCTGCCTTTTCATTTGATAATGAGCAGGAGCACCTCATAAACATGCATATGAAACATTAACTCAATGTTACAGTATTATAAAATCCCCATTGACACAGTTTCTGATTCCTGTTTCAATTGCAGATTTCCTTTCATAAAAAGAATATGTGAATGATGATTTGGAGTAAAAAGCTATGATAATTTAGCCTTTATATTATTAAAGTCTCATGATTAGAATTGAAGAACTAAACACAAAATCATTTCACGATTCATAAAAACAACACATGAAATGATTTGAGTGTAAATGTTTTTTGTCTAATATTTATTTATTTCTTAGCAGACACCCTTATCCAGGGCAACTTACAATTGTTACAAGATATCACACTAACCAGTATTCCACACTGCTGCCTCTAGACTTTGATCTGCGTTTGTAGGATTTTATGAATCAAATGTGTACAATACTGCAGCACATAGCAAAGAGGATATCTGCCTCACAGATAACATCTAACCCAGAAAGAGACTGAGAAAACAACTTCAAGTAAAACTGACTCAGACCGCATACACAGGCAGTTTGCTTGTGTGTGTGTGTGTGTGTGTGTGTGTGTGTGTGTGTGTGTGTGTGTATTAAGATGCAAATGGAATAAAAGACATCAATGCAGATTGCTTGATAAAGATGTGCCATTTCAGCAAAGCGTTCTCTGCATGCTTGCTCTGTGTAAACTGTGTAAACCGGTCATGTGACCTCTTTATTAATAGCACGATGTGCATGCATCTTCTGTTTGATCTGCCTGTAATACCGATCCACAAAAAGGGAGACAAAACCGAACCAGGTAACTACAGACCAATAAGCCTGACTTTTATTATATGTAAACTTATGGAAAATATAATAAGATCCGAAATGGAAAATTACCTATATGGTAACAATATCCTGGGAGACAGTCAGCATGGTTTTAGGAAAGGGAGATCGTGTCTAACTAACCTGCTTGATTTTATTGAGGATGCAACATCGACAATAGATAATTGGAAAGCATACGACATGGTCTATTTAGATTTCCAGAAAGCTTTTGACAAAGTCGCCTCATAAAAGATTAATTCTCAAACTGAACGCAGTAGGGATTCAAGGAAATGCATGCACATGGATTAGGGAGTGTTTAACATGTAGAAAACAGAAAGTACTGATTAGAGGAAAAACCTCGAAATGGAGTGAGGTAACCAGTGGTGTACCACAGGGATCAGTATTTGGTCCTCTGCTATTCCTAATCTACATTAATGATTTAGATTCTGGTATAGTAAGCAAACTTGTTAAATTTGCAAAGGACACAAAAATAGGAGGAGTGGCAAACATTGTTGCAGCAGCAAAGGTCATTCAAAATGATCTAGACAGCATTCAGAACTGGGCAGACACATGGCAAATGACATTTAATAGAGGAAAGTGTAAGGTATTGCACGCAGGCAATAAAAATGTGCATTATAAATATCATATGGGAGACACTGAAATTGAAGAAAGGATCTATGAAAAAGACCTAGGAGTTTATGTTGGCTCAGAAATGACTTCATCTAGACAATGTGGGGAAGCTATAAAAAAGGCCAACAAGATGCTTGTATATATTGTGAGAAGTGTTGAATTTAAATCAAGGGAAGTAATGTTAAAACTTTACAATGCATTAATAAGACCTCACCTAGAACATTGTGTTCAGTTCTGGTCACCCCGTTACAAAAAGGATATTGCTGCTCTAGAAAAAGTGCAAAGAAGAGCAACCAGAATTATCCCGGGTTTAAAAGGCATGTTGTATACAGACAGGCTAAAAGAATTGAATCTATTCAGTTTTGAACAAAGAAGACTACGCGGTGATCTGATTCAAGCATTCAAAATCCTAAAAGGTATAGACAATGTCGACCCAGGGGACTTTTTCGACCTGAAAAAAGAAACAAGGACCAGGGGTCACAAATGGAGATTAGATAAAGGAGCATTTAGAACAGAAAATAGGAGGCACTTTTTTACACAGAGAATTGTGAGGGTCTGGAACCAACTCCCCAGTAATGTTGTTGAAGCTGACACCCTGGGATCCTTCAAGAAGCTGCTTGATGAGATTCTGGGATCAATAAGCTACTAACAACCAAACGAGCAAGATGGGCTGAATGGCCTCCTCTCGTTTGTAAACTGTCTTATGTTTCTTCTTATGTTCTTACATTGAAAAAGACTTGTCGAAACATTTCTTTGTTCTTCTTTTTGTCTGTTTTCTAGATAAGATCTATCAAGTGATGTTATTTAATTCCACCAACGTTTGTACCAATTGGCCTTCATTCAAAAGCTTGCCATGACTCTATACGTAGTCAGCTGAGTGAATATAAACCTGGCTATGATTCTATGTAGAGCAAAGGACAGGCTTTTCAACTCACACCCCAATGCATTCTGGTACATTTTACCTGTCTCAGGTACCTTTCACAACAGGACTTCACTTAACAGAATGCATTGGGGTGCAAGATGAAAAGCATGAACTGTCCCAGTGCGCATGGGAGTCATATGCTAACCCCATCAAAATCAGAGCAATGTCTGTTGTATGCAGTGCCACACATGATCTCACAGCTCGTCGTACAAGCCATCTTAGAAAAAAGAGCAAAAATGACTCAAAATCCCAAGAGGCCTTGCCAAATCTGTAGTCCACAAACAAACAAACAAAAACTGCAACAGAAAGACCTTTACTGCACGGATTATATTTCGTTTGACTTTTTTTTTAAATTACAAAATTCAACAAAAACCTTGGTCTCTTGTCGTTACAGGCTTTACTTGGCTGATTTGTAGTTTTCAGCAAGATGTAACACTATTTCAATGTTTACTGTGTTATGCTTTTATGAATACTGTACTGGAGATGGAGTCTTGCTCGTTATGTGTTGGTAAAGGAGGCGACATCTGTTCTTATGCCTGGAGAAGGGCAGAGGTGATTAGTAAACTGAGCTTGTATGAATATCCACACAGTTACAGCAAGCCTATTTTACTCATCTTTTATCATTTCAAACCAGCCTTTTTTTTTAAACATACCTGTCGTTTGGAAAGGCTAGGCAGTCACATGACTGGATCACAGGTCTGTTTTGAAAGCGGTGTCTTGCAGTGTGGTTGCACCTTTGGTTAACACTCCTGTTCTGAAGCAGGGGCCCCTGTTTGCTTCCCCTGCCTTGGGTGACCACATTTCCAAAGCTCAGAATCAAGACACGTCCATTGAAGCAGTTTTGAAACTATGTGTTTTGAAACAATGTGTGTTATTTTAAGAATGCTTCTTATTTGAATGTAGTTCTATTATCACTATCACTGTGTTCACATTAAACTAACAAAAAAAAACAAAAAAAACATAAACAGCAACCTTAGCCTGACTGCTTCCCAAGCACTGCACCTTCCCTTCCAATTCATGGCCACGTTTATTGCTATTCTTACCTTTCATTTCTATCATTTTTGATACTTTTCATTTACTGTAGTAACCTATATTAAAACTATTATTCTGAAAACCTTTTTTTAAATATGATTGCCCATTGTTTAACTCTTTCAGTCCTTAATTATGTTTGTCGAGCAGAAGAAAGAACTCCTTTATTGAGTATACACGAGAATACCACACATCATTTTTTCATATATTTCTACACTAGCTCAGACTGGGACCTAGGAGTCCCGTGAGGTTCCAGCGTGATTTCAGACGGCACGTGTTAACATACACTGCTAAGATAAGGCAGCATCTTGAGGTCCCACCAGGACTGAAAGGGTTAATGTAAGGAGTGCTATCTGTTGGAAACTGGGACTGTTTTCAACTGTGAGGAAACATGGGGGACACCGGGACAGTTGATGTGAAAAGGGGACTGCCTGGTCAAACAGGGATGTCTGGTCACCCTGCCCCTGCCACACTGCAGCTCTCTGAATTACAAGGCTCTCAAACAAAGTCTGTTCCACAAGATCATGACAAGAACATTACAGATTGCACACTCCTATAATTTATGAGATAAGGAATTACAATTGTACATGAAGGGGAAAGTGGGGCAAGTTATCGAGAAAACTCAAAGAAACACACATACTGTTTGTTATTAGCAAAGCGGAGTGCTGGTTGAAATGTTTGTAGATTTGCATGGTTCAGCATGCATTAGCATATATAAGTGGTATTCTTGGTAACACACTTCCCTAGGCTTTACTGCGATTTTATCAACGTTACATACTACACTTATAATAAGTAGGCTGTGATAGATTTACTACCACACCTCTATGTTCGTCCGGTTCCTAGTAGCTGAATGATCTCAAAAGTTTGTCTTTTAACTACTTACTCACGTGCATGCATTTCCTTGTTTTCCCACAGATTGCATCTTTAGGGTTAATCTTTCACGCTGCACTTTGTCAAAGAGCTTTTTGGAAGTCCAGGTTTATGATGTTTTTGTGTCCCTCCTTGCAATGGCTTCTTCAAAGAAGTGGAAGAGGTGAATCCACGTTAGCTGTGTCCTATGATGCCGCTGCTGCTGCTGCACAGATACGCCTCTAGTTACCCTCTTACGAATGATTCCATGGTTTTCCATGCTATGGAGATGAGACCGATGAGTTTGTAGTTTCCTGGATCCACCTCCTATTTTAAATATGGGCACTACATTAGCAGCGCGCTAGTCAGCTGGTACATCTCCCATCTTCATTGATTTGCCAGACATCTTTGCCAGCTGCTTGGGAAGGGCCTCTTGTTTCTTTAAGCAGTCTTGTGTAAATGCCATCCGGGCCGGGGGTTTGTTAGTCTTGAGAGCCCCCAGTCCACGAGCTGCAAGGCTATTGACCCTGTCTGGGGTATTTGAGAACAGTAAGCAGGCAACCACTCTCCGTGGTAGGGTAATTTACACATTGTGTGAAGAAGCAGTCATTTGCTCTTCCCCCATTTCAAGCTCTGTCAGTTGAAGGGATTATGGGGTCCCTTTCCTTGCATGCATCTCTAATGTTGTTGTATTAAAGGGTACTGTCGTTGGTGTCCTTATCTGTAGTAAACTTGAGTCCTTTTTGTATTTTTTTAAAATCTGTTACCTGGGATTTCATGGGATGTCAGCAATAAAAGGTCTCCTACAGTATATATCGCAAACGGTGGAAATCAGCCAGATAATATATTGAACCAACCCATATCTCAAATGATGAAATCCCTCGTTACAAACTTGAGGTGACTTGCTTTCTACCTGTTTTGCACTGCAGTTATAAATAAACATCAACAAAGTGAAAAATAAAACTGCCTGCCTTCATTTCTATTGTGTCCCCTTTTATTCTGCAGACCACGCTTTTTACTTCCGTTCATGATTATTATGCACTTTACCATACTTTGACCTTGTTTATACTGTGCATTTGCAATGCTTTAACAGGCTTATCTATGATTTCGGATGCTTACCCATGCCATATCATACTTTCACTATGATTGTAACAATCATTAGAGGGTATTACCGTTTAGTTCTACACCAAGTCAGTAAGGGCTGTATGTTTTTCCCCGTAAAAAAATGACTAATTTCACGACAATTCACAGTCTAAAAAGTTGTGTGTGAGGTGTGTTTGCTGCTGCTGTTGCTAATTGGTCACCTCAGTAAATTGCTTCTCAGAACACTGATTTGGTATCCAGGACAAGGTACATTATGCACATCAATGTTATTAATGAGGATCGGGTCTCAGGACACGGTGCATCATGCACATCAATGTTATTAATGAGGATCGGGTCTCAGGACACGGTGCATCATGCACATCAATGTTATTAATGAGGATCGGGTCTCAGGACACGGTGCATCATGCACATCAATGTTATTAATGAGGATCGGGTCTCAGGACACGGTGCATCATGCACATCAATGTTATTAATGAGGATCGGGTCTCAGGACACGGTGCATCATGCACATCAATGTTATTAATGAGGATCGGGTCTCAGGACACGGTGCATCATGCACATCAATGTTATTAATGAGGATCGGGTCTCAGGACACGGTGCATCATGCACATCAATGTTATTAATGAGGATCGGGTCTCAGGACACGGTGCATCATGCACATCAATGTTATTAATGAGGTATCGGGTCTCAGGACACGGTGCATCATGCACATCAATGTTATTAATGAGGATCGGGTCTCAGGACACGGTGCATCATGCACATCAATGTTATTAATGAGGATCGGGTCTCAGGACACGGTGCATCATGCACATCAATGTTATTAATGAGGATCGGGTCTCAGGACACGGTGCATCATGCACATCAATGTTATTAATGAGGATCGGGTCTCAGGACACGGTGCATCATGCACATCAATGTTATTAATGAGGATCGGGTCTCAGGACACGGTGCATCATGCACATCAATGTTATTAATGAGGATCGGGTCTCAGGACACGGTGCATCATGCACATCAATGTTATTAATGAGGATCGGGTCTCAGGACACGGTGCATCATGCACATCAATGTTATTAATGAGGATCGGGTCTCAGGACACGGTGCATCATGCACATCAATGTTATTAATGAGGATCGGGTCTCAGGACACGGTGCATCATGCACATCAATGTTATTAATGAGGATCGGGTCTCAGGACACGGTGCATCATGCACATCAATGTTATTAATGAGGATCGGGTCTCAGGACACGGTGCATCATGCACATCAATGTTATTAATGAGGATCGGGTCTCAGGACACGGTGCATCATGCACATCAATGTTATTAATGAGGATCGGGTCTCAGGACACGGTGCATCATGCACATCAATGTTATTAATGAGGATCGGGTCTCAGGACACGGTGCATCATGCACATCAATGTAATTAATGAGGATCGGGTCTCAGGACACGGTGCATCATGCACATCAATGTTATTAATGAGGATCGGGTCTCAGGACACGGTGCATCATGCACATCAATGTTATTCCAGCAATGAGGATTGGGGCAGGTGGGTTGTTAAGGCTCATCCTGATGAGCGAATAACTCAGTAACGGTATGAAGGTTCAAGTACCATGCTAGATCTCAGTCTCACCAATTTTAAATACAATAAATGTATACAAATGTCCCCAGTTTGGGAAAGTAAAGTGTTAAAAGAGGTATAACTCAGGACACAACCAGCTGGATGTCTACAGGGTGTTGCAACTTGCAACAGATCAGTCCAAGATTAACAATGAATCCAACAGGACAGCACTACATTACTGAAGGTGGCCCAAGTCTGGGAACGGCTTGTATGATATGCTTCATCAGCAAAAAAGAGTCCTGCATTCAGGAAAGGGCAACATGTGAGTGATCTGCATATCAAATGGCACATTCCCCAGAAAAAGAAAAATCTTTTTTTTTTTTACACACTTACTAAGTGATTCAAGTGTCATTGTTACTCCAGCAGATTGTAACCATAGCAACTATGACATCATTATGGACATGAAAATTGTAATGGCTGGGGACTGGTTGCTAGGCGACCTGAACTCAGGAAAGTCATTGGGATTGGAATCTACAGAACACACTGTACTTGATTGTAGCGCTGCTGAGTTTGTTGTTGTTTTTCTGACTGAAGCGTTTTTCGACATGTGACCACACTTAGGGATTATTATGCAATTAAATTACAGCACAAACCAAAAGGCTCATGATAACATTAGCTGTAGCTGAAAACTCCAAATACATTGCATCTGATTTATACAGGCGTGTGGTTACTATCACTGCCACATGTCCCAGGGTTGTGGAAAAAAACTCTCCTCCAATCTGAAAACCTGACAAATATGCAGAGGGCCAAGTCTTTTTCATATCTATACCTCTATAGTAAATCATTGAACTTTGTTTTTTCACTTTTACTTTTATTTTTTAAGCTTGCAAAACCATGAATTGTATTCCACACCTCCAATACAGTACAGTAAGTACATTGACATCCTAAACTCTTTGTGTGTCTGGATTCACAGGCTACTAACACTCGTTTGCATGTCTGCTGTGCACCTTTCTTTATTCCCTGTGCAGAAAGATCCCACCAGCTACATCAATAACATTATTATCGCTATATATTCCTATTTACTTTATTTCTTGTATACATGTTCAAGAGTGTTAGTTTATGATGTTAAATGTGTATATTAACTGTTGCATGTGTATATTAAATACCATTTCCATGTGAGACTGGGGATGGAATGGCAAAGATTGTGGGCTTTGATTGCTGGTACAATCAGTCGATGAATTATTCAATCTGGTTTAACTGATGCAGGTTATAAAAGGCTGCCAGTCTCCAGTAGAGACTGGGGCTGAGGAAGGGGCTGTTATTAAAAACATGTACGTTAAATAAAATAACTCAATGCATGCCATGGTTTCCTTCCTTTTTACCTGACTTTCCCAGATGGCTATGTTTACAAGATGTGGAGCATACCGGTGCCCTTATTAAGGACATCCCTTACATTGTAATATATCTGTCTAGTACAATACACAGAAAACATCTTCAAAGTTACAGCACGCAGATGCCATTTTAAAGCATTCTTATGCAATAAATTGATGTGCAAGCTTAATAGCCTATATAAAGAGAAATACTATTTATTTTACACTGCTGCCAATATTCCTCAAGTGTTTTGAAACAAGGCTAACTGTAAAGTTTTGAATGTACTGTAATGTAGTTCGGTGGGCCAGTGCTGCAGAAACCCTTGGATACAATCTCCCTTGTGTAACGATGTCATAAGTTTGAAATTCCTCTGTCATGTGATTAGAGGCCAGTGAACTTTTGGAGCAAGCTAGGGTGTAACAGCAACTGTAACATTAATGGTTGTATTCATGTATTCTGTAGAATTTGTAAGAAGTTCCAACATGTCGTTTAAAATCAGGAGCCTTCAGTTGCTCTGCTCCCTGCCTTGGAACTGCGTCCCGAGTCATATCAGGAATGCTGGCATAGTTGAGTCTTTTAAATCAAATTTAAAAACAGATTTGTTTGCATTGTGTTTAAATCGCTTGCTTGTGGTGCTCAGGATTGCTGGTTCACGCCCAGCCTGCACTCTGTTACACAAGCAAACTGTGAAAATGCAATATGCAACAATGTGTCACTGTCCCTGTCAATCGCCTGTTGTCCTTGTGAGTTCTGATACGAAACGCTGCTGATAAAATGTTTACTGTTCTATTAAAATACAAAGTACATCAAATGCTGCTCTTTCTGATAGGACCCTTACTGCACCCCTTCTCCACTGTCACAGGGTAGGGTAACTCCCCTCTCCCCTTCTCCACTGTCACAGGGTAGGGTAACTCCCCTCTCCCCTTCTCCACTGTCACAGGGTAGGGTAACTCCCCTCTCCCCTTCTCCACTGTCACAGGGTAGGGTAACTCCCCTCTCCCCTTCTCCACTGTCACAGGGTAGGGTAACTCCCCTCTCCCCTTCTCCACTGTCACAGGGTAGGGTAACTCCCCTCTCCCCTTCTCCACTGTCACAGGGTAGGGTAACTCCCCTCTCCCCTTCTCCACTGTCACAGGGTAGGACTACTCCCCTCTCCCCTTCTCCACTGACACAGGGTAGGATAACTCCCCTCTCCCCTTCTCCACTGTCACAGGGTAGGGTAACTCCCCTCTCCCCTTCTCCACTGTCACAGGGTAGGATAACTCCCCTCTCCCCTTCTCCACTGTCACAGGGTAGGGTAACTCCCCTCTCCCCTTCTCCACTGTCACAGGGTAGGATAACTCCCCTCTCCCCTTCTCCACTGTCACAGGGTAGGGTAACTCCCCTCTCCCCTTCTCCACTGACACAGGGTAGGGTAACTCCCCTCTCCCCTTCTCCACTGTCACAGGGTAGGGTAACTCCCCTCTCCTCTTCTCCACTGTCACAGGGTAGGGTAACTCCCCTCTCCCCTTCTCCACTGTCACAGGGTAGGATAACTCCCCTCTCCCCTTCTCCACTGTCACAGGGTAGGGTAACTCCCCTCTCCCCTTCTCCACTGTCACAGGGTAGGGTAACTCCCCTCTCCCCTTCTCCACTGTCACAGGGTAGGACTACTCCCCTCTCCCCTTCTCCACTGTCACAGGGTAGAGTAACTCCCCTCTCCCCTTCTCCACTGTCACAGGGTAGGGTAACTCCCCTCTCCCCTTCTCCACTGTCACAGGGTAGGGTAACTCCCCTCTCCCCTTCTCCACTGTCACAGGGTAGGGTAACTCCCCTCTCCCCTTCTCCACTGTCACAGGGTAGGGTAACTCCCCTCTCCCCTTCTCCACTGTCACAGGGTAGGGTAACTCCCCTCTCCCCTTCTCCACTGTCACAGGGTAGGGTAACTCCCCTCTCCCCTTCTCCACTGTCACAGGGTAGGGTAACTCCCCTCTCCCCTTCTCCACTGTCACAGGGTAGGGTAACTCCCCTCTCCCCTTCTCCACTGTCACAGGGTAGAGTAACTCCCCTCTCCCCTTCTCCACTGTCACAGGGTAGGGTAACTCCCCTCTCCCCTTCTCCACTGTCACAGGGTAGGACTACTCCCCTCTCCCCTTCTCCACTGTCACAGGGTAGGACTACTCCCCTCTCCCCTTCTCCACTGACACAGGGTAGGGTAACTCCCCTCTCCCCTTCTCCACTGTCACAGGGTAGGGTAACTCCCCTCTCCCCTTCTCCACTGTCACAGGGTAGGGTAACTCCCCTCTCCCCTTCTCCACTGTCACAGGGTAGGGTAACTCCCCTCTCCCCTTCTCCACTGTCACAGGGTAGGGTAACTCCCCTCTCCCCTTCTCCACTGTCACAGGGTAGGGTAACTCCCCTCTCCCCTTCTCCACTGTCACAGGGTAGGGTAACTCCCCTCTCCCCTTCTCCACTGTCACAGGGTAGGGTAACTCCCCTCTCCCCTTCTCCACTGTCACAGGGTAGGACTACTCCCCTCTCCCCTTCTCCACTGTCACAGGGTAGGGTAACTCCCCTCTCCCCTTCTCCACTGTCACAGGGTAGGGTAACTCCCCTCTCCCCTTCTCCACTGACACAGGGTAGTTTAACTCCCCTCTCCCCTTCTCCACTGTCACAGGGTAGGACTACTCCCCTCTCCCCTTCTCCACGGTCACAGGGTAGAGTAACTCCCCTCTCCCCTTCTCCACTGTCACAGGGTAGGGTAACTCCCCTCTCCCCTTCTCCACTGTCACAGGGTAGGGTAACTCCCCTCTCCCCTTCTCCACTGTCACAGGGTAGGGTAACTCCCCTCTCCCCTTCTCCACTGTCACAGGGTAGGGTAACTCCCCTCTCCCCTTCTCCACTGTCACAGGGTAGGGTAACTCCCCTCTCCCCTTCTCCACGGTCACAGGGTAGGACTACTCCCCTCTCCCCTTCTCCACGGTCACAGGGTAGAGTAACTCCCCTCTCCCCTTCTCCACTGTCACAGGGTAGGGTAACTCCCCTCTCCCCTTCTCCACGGTCACAGGGTAGAGTAACTCCCCTCTCCCCTTCTCCACTGTCACAGGGTAGAGTAACTCCCCTCTTGCACTAAAAGTGCTTTATTACTCAATAAAATAAATAAAAACAAACAAAATAAAACCAGGAAACATTTGACATTAAACATGAATTCTTGAAACGCTATGGCCCCGACAAAATGAAATAGTAAAATACACATTTTAAGAACACTCAAAAACCTCATTATAGCATTGGAGACATGAGTCAAATAACTGTAGTAATATATTTTAATATTGCTTTATACCGTAAACACCAGTGTAGCATTTTAATAAATTTGTATCAGTTTCCAGGCTTTGTTTTGGTCAGCGCTCAATCTCAAGAGCTAAGCTGTGGGTTGGCCTGCACAATAAATGGATGAGAAACCTCACAGGCAAACCAGCTGTGTTGTTGGAAGAGGTGTTGTTTACACAGTAGGGGGCAGACGCTGCTCTGTGCCTGAACTCAACTGGAAATCTTTTGGATGTTAAACTGAGGCGCTGTGTTACTGTTCTTAATTCCCTGTCTGACATCCACGCCAGGAGACATTAGTGTGCAGACAATAATACCTTATTATATTTAGCAGGAAAGTTGACTGGGGAGCGTGGGTATGTACTGTGTGTGTCAGTAAAGCAACTCGGAGACTGAGGAATTAAAAATGTAAACTCTCTTTAGAAATCCTATATTCATCCAATAGGAAACATATTACAACTATAGTAATGACAACCAATTAACACTAGAACTACCAGAGTTACACACATACCTAGAACTACCATGATCGGTTACTATGACCACGGTATTAAAAACAATCAGATATAAGTCAGGCACCTCATATAAAACTGAAACATTGTAAATAAATAAACCTTTGAACAGAAATGGGTTTATATAAAGACATATTATATAAAGCACAACTGCAAAAAAACTATAACAAATCAACTAAACAAACATTTGAAAAGAAATAAGTGTATATACAGGTATATTATTTATATATGGAACTGTACAACCAAAATGATGAAAATAACTAACAACAAATACAAAATATACATATATATATATATATATATATATATATATATATATATGAAACAAACATTTGAACATAAATGGATTTTTGATAGAATGGAAGCAGCACAGCATGTCCTGAAGGAAGCTGAAGTGTTGCACAATCCACATGCAGTGCTATTTCCACACACTGCTGTTGTATGCTGGGCACAGCTATCAGGAGTGTCTTACCTGGCCTTGTTGTTGCTTGAGCGGCACCGAAGTCCTCTTCTATTCAAAATGTTTCTGCCCAAGTATATAATTATAAAATATATCAATATAAAAGATCACAGAAGCTACCCTCCCTTCTTACATGACTGGCACTCAGTAAACTAGATCACAGATACCCTGCCTGCTTACATGACTGGCACTCAGTAAACTAGATCACAGATACCCTGCCTGCTTACATGACTGGCACTCAGTAAACTAGATCACAGATGCCCTGCCTGCTTACATGACTGGCACTCAGTAAACTAGATCACAGGAGATACCCTGCCTGCTTACATGACTGGCACTCAGTAAACTAGATCACAGATACCCTGCCTGCTTACATGACTGGCACTCAGTAAACTAGATCACAGATACCCTGCCTGCTTACATGACTGGCACTCAGTAAACTAGATCACAGATACCCTGCCTGCTTACATGACTGGCACTCAGTAAACTAGATCACAGATACCCTGCCTGCTTACATGACTGGCACTCAGTAAACTAGATCACAGGAGATACCCTGCCTGCTTACATGACTGGCACTCAGTAAACTAGATCACAGATACCCTGCCTGCTTACATGACTGGCACTCAGTAAACTAGATCACAGATACCCTGTCTGCTTACATGACTGGCACTCAGTAAACTAGATCACAGATACCCTGCCTGCTTACATGACTGGCACTCAGTAAACTAGATCACAGATACCCTGCCTGCTTACATGACTGGCACTCAGTAAACTAGATCACAGATACCCTGTCTGCTTACATGACTGGCACTCAGTAAACTAGATCACAGGAGATACCCTGCCTGCTTACATGACTGGCACTCAGTAAACTAGATCACAGATACCCTGCCTGCTTACATGACTGGCACTCAGTAAACTAGATCACAGATACCCTGCCTGCTTACATGACTGGCACTCAGTAAACTAGATCACAGATACCCTGCCTGCTTACATGACTGGCACTCAGTAAACTAGATCACAGATACCCTGCCTGCTTACATGACTGGCACTCAGTAAACTAGATCACAGGAGATACCCTGCCTGCTTACATGACTGGCACTCAGTAAACTAGATCACAGATACCCTGCCTGCTTACATGACTGGCACTCAGTAAACTAGATCACAGATACCCTGCCTGCTTACATGACTGGCACTCAGTAAACTAGATCACAGATACCCTGCTTGCTTACATGACTGGCACTCAGTAAACTAGATCACAGATACCCTGCCTGCTTACATGACTGGCACTCAGTAAACTAGATCACAGGAGATACCCTGCCTGCTTACATGACTGGCACTCAGTAAACTAGATCACAGATACCCTGTCTGCTTACATGACTGGCACTCAGTAAACTAGATCACAGATACCCTGCCTGCTTACATGACTGGCACTCAGTAAACTAGATCACAGATACCCTGCCTGCTTACATGACTGGCACTCAGTAAACTAGATCACAGATACCCTGCCTGCTTACATGACTGGCACTCAGTAAACTAGATCACGGGAGCCTGGATTGTGATCAGCAGTAAGCACAGATACAGTATGTCTGAACAGTAAGAGAAGCCTGGATTGTGATCAGCAGTAAGTACAGATACAGTATGTCTGAACAGTAAGAGAAGCCTGGATTATGATCAGCAGTAGGCACAGATACAGTATGTCTGAACAGTAAGAGAAGCCTGGATTGTGATCAGCAGTAAGCACAGATACAGTATGTCTGAACAGTAAGAGAAGCCTGGATTGTGATCAGCAGTAAGTACAGATACAGTATGTCTGAACAGTAAGAGAAGCCTGATCAGCAGTAAGTACAGATACAGTATGTCTGAACAGTAAGAGAAGCCTGATCAGCAATAAGTACAGTATGTATGTCACACAGTGACATCAATGATCTTCAGAAGCACAAGGAATGCACTTGACTTGGCTGCATGATAAAATATCTTTAATGCAAGCCTAGCTTTGTACTGTTTGTTACTGGTCTTTTAGATGAATCATATGCAAAACTTTTCAGAGACAAAAGCACATTATTGCTTTATGACTAAGTGTTTTTGGTTTGCAGATGAATCGTCTACTGTACAGTAGATTTGTAAGAGACCGATATATATAATTCATGACGCATGCCACTGTAAGCAATAATAATCTTTTAATAGCAGAGCACGAGTACTAAACAAAAGTGATGAAATGCCGTGATGCTGTGGGTGAAATAAAGCATGGGACAACAGAAGTAAATGAACACAGGAGGGTTGTCAAAGAGATTCATTGTGTAATATAGCTATATATTGCTATATTGCTCATGTATTGGATTAGCAGAGACTTTGTTCGCCCCCCAAAAAACTACAGTATTCTATACTGCATTGTAGTATGCATACTATAGTAAACTGTCGTTTATTATACATTATATATTACTATATTATTAACTTTCATATTATTTTAATATTATATTTATGTTGTTTTTTACTTTTATCTTGATGTATTGTAATTATGACTTTTTCCGCTATTCCTTCCAATCTGATCTCCCTGCCTCTGCCCTCCTCCTCTGCTCTTTCCTCCAACTTTCTCTCTGGTGCTCTCTGGAACTGACGGTCAGCCTGCAACAAGGCTAATTTCATCTCTGCTTACGCCTCTCGTCTCTCTCTCGACTTTCTGGCTCTTACAGGAACATGGCTCTCCCCTGAAAACACTGTCACCCCAGCTGCTCTCCTCTCTCTATGTCCTCTCTCATTCTCCCTGTTCCTCAGGACGAGATGGGGAAACAGGATTCCTACTTCCTCCATCCTGGAACTTTTCAATTCCCTCTGCTCTTTCCACCCTTACGGTCACTGCTTTTGAATTTCAGCCATTGCATTGCACTCTCCCTGTCACCTGCTTCTCATAGTACTCACTCCCTCACTTTCCTTTATTTCTACCTATTCTTGTCATTCTTTTAGGCGTTTAATTTTCATCATCTAACTCAACTCATTCTGCTGGTTTTCTCCCTCTTAATTATTTTTCTTTTCAACTCTCTCTCACTTCTGACTCATATGACTGGTCGCCAACTGGACCTGATTGTCTCTATAGACTGCTCTCTCTCATCCTCTACTATTACTCCCCTCTTCTCCTCTCATCACATTGTCATCTCCTTTTCACTTCTTCAACTTCTTCAAAATTCTGCTGCTCATCTGCTATTCTCCCAACCCCGCTACTCTCACGGTTCCCCTCTGCTTCACACTCTCCACTGGCTACCTGTCTCTGCTCGCATCCTGTTTAAGACCCTTGCTCTTGCCTATCGCTTTATTCATCATACTGCCCCTTTCTAGCTCCAACCCCTTGTGTCTCCTTATGTTCCCTATCACCCTCTCCACTCATCCTCTACTGGCTGACTTGTTATGCCTTCTGTTCACTCTCCTTGCTCCCGTGCTCGCTCCTTCTCTTCCCTTGTTTTGATTAATTCAGATAATATCCATGTGCTGAAATAAACTCAAGGTGAAATTCTGAATTACTGATGCATACACACAATTGCATGCTGCTATCAGCGTGCTGCTGTAACTTTAATATGAGTATGTATCGTCTCCACTGGTATGTACAGTATTCATCTAACAGACACGCGAGTGATAGCTAGTGTAATGTGCATTCCTAAATGTCTGTCTGCAGCTGGTTTTCTCATAATGTTACTTTAGGGGTGCTCCTGTCACCATGCCTTTCAAAGGAACTCACTCTAAATGTACCATCAGTTTACAAAAGTCTTCAAATAAATATTTCAGTTGCTCTGGACAGTTCAGACTATATTGCATTTTTTGACCTTTACAGAAGAATGCATTTGTTTACCTTCAGGGTTTTTAAAGAGATGACCGGTTTTTGGTATACCTCATATGGCGAGGTACACCAAGGATGCTTAGAACACATTCCCAGGATGCTTAGAACACATCAATGTGATCTGGCAACAAATTCAATCAGCTAAAAAGGAGAGGAAGGAGCTCCATGTGGATGCATAGTTCACACACGCTAGTCTCTGTAAGTCGCCTTGGATAAAGGCGTCTGCTAAATAAACAAATAATAATAATAATAGATTGCTCCAGTAAAAACCCAACTGTATAAATGAGTAATTGTATGTAAAAATACTGTGTAAAAAAATAATGTAATTGTATGTAAAAAAAATAAAGTGATATCTTGTAACAATTGTAAGTTGCCCTGGATAAGGGCGTCTGCTGAGAATTAAATAATAATAATAGTGAAAGCCTACTTTGGAGATTTGCAATTTAGTTTTTCAACCTCAGAATTAAGCACTACATGGCAATGCCTAGAAGTTGGAATAATGGCAGGATGCACAATTTCTCCACTGGCTTTTACAATGGCAATGGAAGTAATCATTAGGGCATCATAATGGGTAGTGGGAGGAGAGCGCTTGGCTTCTGGAATGCGACTATCACCAATTCGAGCATACATGGATGACAACCATGACTACAACAAGTAGCCTGCACTAATCGGTTATTGGGCAAATTAACAAATAACATTGAATGGGCACAAATGCAATTCAAGCCCACTAAATCAAGGAGCATCTCTATAATTAAAGGTAAAGTAGTAGATAAAATGTTCTACATTAATGGTGAGGCAATACCAACAGAGTCTGAGAAGCCAGTGAGAAGTCTTGGGAGATGGTACGACAGGGATCTAAAGGACACAGTTTGTGTGGGAGAAGTTAGACAACAAGCAGTGGAAGGGTTGAAGAGCATAGACAGCAGCACTTTACCAAGCAAACTAAAACTCTGGTGCTTTCAGTTTGGTCTACTGCCGAGCCTGCTGTGGCCACTGACTGTGTACGAGGTTTCTTTGACAAGAGTATCGAAGCTGGAAGCTTTAATCAGTTCATACATCAGGAAATGGTTGGGAGTTCCATGCTTCCTCAGCAGAGTGGGACATTATGGTAAAGGAATACTGCAGCTACCAGTCTACGCTCTAACCGAGGAGTTTAAGTGCGCCAAGGTCAGACTGGAAATGACATTAGTAGAGTCACGAGACAAGTCCGTAAGGGAGACAGCACCTGTGTTTAAAACTGTTAGAAAGTAAAGCTGTGGAGGATGCAAAGGCTGCCCTTCGAATTGGTGATATCATAGGGCAAGTTCAACATGGAAGAGGAGGTCTAGGAAGACATCTACATCATCAGATGGAAGGAAACGCAAATGGATGGAGACACAGATGGATCACATTAGTTTACTGTAAAGCTACGTCTTAGTTGGTGCTTATCTTGGCGAGAGCCGAGTTCAGATCAGCATGAAGTGTTAACATCTACTCTCGTGTAATGGAAATCTTAATTATGGGGACATATGGAAGACAGAAATGCATGATGACCTCATATGAAGATACCACTGAAGCAATGGGAACAAATTGAAAACATTTTCAATGAAAAATATATTAATTATGTGTCCAGCTATTTTCAATATTTAACTCACTAAATGGTTAAATAATAATAATAATAATAATAATAATAATAATAATAATAATAATAATAATAATAATAATATGCAGTTTTTCAGCAATTATCAATGCAGTAGGTGTCAGGGTAGATTAAGCAGCATTTAACTTGTGCAGATCAGAAGCACTTTTGAGAGGATCCCAGGGGGTTATGCAGGCTTGTGTTCCCTGGTCCAGTTGTAATAGGATTCCTGGGGGTTGTGCAGGCTTGTGTTCCCTGGTCCAGTTGTAATAGGATTCCTGGGGGTTGTGCAGGCTTGTGTTCCCTGGTCCAGTTGTAATAGGATCCCTGAAGGTTGTGCAGGCTTGTGCTTCTGGTCCAGTTGTCGGATTCCTGTGGGTTGTGCAGGCTTGTGTTCCTGCTCCAGTAGTCGGATTCCTGGGGGTTGTGCAGGCTTGTGTTTCTGGTCCAGTTGTAGGATCCCTGGGGGTTGTGCAGGCTTGTGTTCCCTGGTCCAGTTGTAATAGGATCCCTGAGGGTTGTGCAGGCTTGTGTTTCTGGTCCAGTTGTCGGATTTCTGGGGGTTGTGCAGGCTTGTGTTCCCTGGTCCAGTTGGAATAGGATTCCTGGGGGTTGTGCAGGCTTGTGTTTCTGGTCCAGTTGTAGGATCCCTGTGGGTTGTGCAGGCTTGTGTTCCTGCTCCAGTAGTCGGATTCCTGGGGGTTGTGCAGGCTTGTATTTCTGCTCCAGTTGACGGACTCCTGGGGGTTGTGCAGGCTTGTGTTCCCTGGTCCACTTGTAGGATCCCTGGGGGTTGTGCAGGCTTGTGTTCCCTGGTCCAGTTGTAATAGGATTCCTGGGGGTTGTGCAGGCTTGTGTTCCCTGGTCCAGTTGTAATAGGATCCCTGGGGGTTGTGCAGGCTTGTGTTCCTGGTCCAGTTGTAGGATCCCTGGGGGTTGTGCAGGCTTGTGTTCCCTGGTCCAGTTATAGGATTCCTGTGGGTTGTGCAGGCTTGTGTTCCCTGGTCCAGTTGTTGGATCCCTGAGGTTTGTGCAGGCTTGTGTTTCTGGTCCAGTTGTTGGATCCCTGGGGGTTGTGCAGGCTTGTGTCCCTGGTCCAGTTATAGGATTCCTGTGGGTTGTGCAGGCTTGTGTTCCCTGGTCCAGTTGTTGGATCCCTGAGGTTTGTGCAGGCTTGTGTTTCTGGTCCAGTTGTAGGATCCCTGGGGGTTGTGCAGGCTTGTGTCCCTGGTCCAGTTGTAATAGGATCCCAGGGGTTGTGCAGGCTTGTGTTTCTGGTCCAGTTGTAGGATCCCTGAGGGTTGTGCAGGCTTGTATTTCTGGTCCAGTTGTAATAGGATCCCTGGGGGTTGTGCAGGCTTGCGTCCCTGGTCAGGTTGTAATATGATCCCCACGGCTGTAGCTCCAGTTTGGAAGGTTGTATTGGAGGCTGGTGACAGACTGCTGCACCAGTAGGGCCTGTTTTGTAATTAAATATTTCTCATGTGCACCTACACAGCACAGGAAGAAGCAACTTTGTTGCTTTGTTTTGCAATCTGAACTTCAAGCAGAGAAGATAACACTGAAAGAAGGTCTTTGACTCACAGACAATGGAAATGTATCAAATGGTTATGGCTTCAAAGCATTTACATAATAGAGTCACTAAAATACATCTCAGAAAAAACTATTTCGTCAAGAAGGCGTTGGAGGGGGTAGCGGGTTATTTATTAACATTATTGCTGCTTGGTATATTTTATGGGTTAAAAAAAAAGTAGATACAAAATGTGCATGTTCAATTCAATCAGTTGCTGTCTATGCTCCTTAATTCTTTAGTGTACAAGGTACATATGTTTTCCCACAAATACAACGATGCTAACTTTCTTATTATTGCAATGAGGTGCACGAAACAGAGTTTAAAATGAACTGACTGGTTGGATCTGATCATCCAAATTGTCAGTTTCCTCCTTGTGATACGTGAGTTGCTCTCAAATGTATTTTAATTATAAAGTGTTTGAACAAGTGCTCAATTCTTTGTGTACCCTCAGGGGTTCATTAATAATGGCTGTTAAACCTGTTGTGGTGCTTTGCTCAGTGTGGCTAAACCAGGAACACAATGGAAATGAGATTCATTTTCTGTTCGAATGAACTCACACTGACAGTGTGTGCAGGACTCCTATATACCATTAGTCTAGAATTAAACATGAATATACAGTTTTTTTTGTTCACGTGTGTGTGTTAATAAAGCAGTAGTTTACTTCATGTGTGTGTGTGTTAATAAAGGGGTAGTTTAGTTCACATGTGTGTGTGTGTGTCGTAATAAAGGGGTAGTTTAGTTCGCATGTGTGTGTGTGTGTGTGTGTGTGTGTGTGTGTGTGTTAATAAAGGGGTATGCTGGATCACTCTCACTGAGTTGTTACTTGTGGGTTGGGCCCAGTCTAGGTTCATCAGAACCAGGAAATTAGAAGACCCTCGTCAGAAACCAATCCTGCTGTGTTCTGGTGTGGCTCAAACTGGCTCCAGTCTATCAACAAGTCCAGCTGAAACCAAAGCTCACTAGATTATGCACGGTAATGTAACTGGGAGTATTTGCTTGCAATCAGTGTAGATTGCATTTCAGAAAAGAATTGGCAACTGAAGAATTTCCAGAGGCGTGCCAAACCCCCACCATTTACACACAGAAAAACAAAAACAAAGTGTCGAACACTAGTTAATATGCTTTATTTATATATGCATGTATGTGTTGGGAGTGGGAGGGCTCACAGTATAAATAATTCAATTAATCTGTGTTACAGAGAAGGGCAATAAGTAGAATTGGACCCTTCTCAGGATAATGAATGAAAGGTAATAATTGTATCTTCAAGGAAGCTGCTATGAGAACCTGCTATAATTGCAGGTTGATACCCAGGTTCTAAAAGACTGTTTTTACTTGGAGACTTTAAAAGACACGTGTGTTAAGTTAGTGCCTTTGTCTAGCCACACTGTAATGCTGGAAAGCTAACATTTATATTCATAAGAGTTTTTCACTGGAATAAACTGCTGAACAAGCATTCCATTCATAAATAATTGTCACTGACTTTAGTAATTAGCAAAGGGAGCCAATGGATTGTAATTTGCTATAACGCCTTAAACAGGGTTGTAAAAAGGAGCAGTAGGGGCTGAGGCCCATAACCCCCCTCTGGGATTTCCAGCCCCAGGGAGAGCCATTAGTGGCCTGAGTGTTTGTACATTTGCTAACAGAGAACACAGGCTGGTGGCTGGATTGCTTTATAGGATGCATTGCTATATTGCTTCTTGGCCTGGCATACAAGCAAACCAGCAGTTAGTGCTGTCAGTTGTGCTGTACAGTAGCAAAACCCTTTGCAGGAAGAACTGGGCTTCTGGAAACCTGATCCTGCTACTGTATAATTCAACAACAAAACCCTTTCAAAATGACATAGCTGCTTTCTCAATCCCAAATACAGGTGTGCTGTTAACGAGTCTGCTTGGGACCGCCCTGCTGATTCAAAGAGCTTTTCCTGGTAATCAGGGGTTACTTAAAGACTGGAGTAAGCGCTCTGAAAACACGGCCCCAGTTCATTTAGATAGGCAGGTTTGAAGGATTGTGTAGTTTCTCTCAATGGAAGCTAGGGGGGCTGTGGTGGAGAGTAAGAACATAAGAACATAAGAAAGTTTACAAACGAGAGGAGGCCATTGGGCCCATCTTGCTTGTTTGGTTGTTAGTAGCTTATTGATTCCAGAATCTCATCAAGCAGCTTCTTGAAGGATCCCAGGGTGTCAGCTTCAACAACATTACTGGGGAGTTGGTTCCAGACCCTCACAATTCTGTGTGTAAAAAAGTGCCTCCTATTTCCTGTTCTGAATGTCCCTTTATCTAATCTCCATTTGTGACCCCTGGTCCTTGTTTCTTTTTTCAGGTCAAAGAAGTCCCTTGGGTCGACATTGTCTATACCTTTTAGGATTTTGAATGTTATCACCACGTAGTCTTCTTTGTTCAAGACTGAATAGATTCAATTATTTTAGCCTGTCTGCGTACGCCATGCCTTTTAAACCCGGGATAATTCTGGTTGCTCGTCTTTGCACTCTTTCTAGAGCAACAATACCCTTTTATCCAGAACTGAACACAATATTCTAGATGAGGTCTTACTAATGCATTGTAAAGTTTTAACATTACTTCCTTTGATTTAAATTCAACACTTTTCACAATATATCTGAGCATCTTGTTGGCCTTTTTTATAGCTTCCCCACATTGTCTAGATGAAGACATTTCTGAGTCAACATAAACTCCTAGATCTTTTTCATTTTTTGGAAAGTAACCAAAAACACTAATTTCATATAGTATATCAAAAACGAAAGCCCCGAAAAAAACGATTTACATAAAACTCGAAAATAGCTAAAAATAAGCACAGAAAAATACAATTAATAAAACCCGAAAAACAGAAGCCCTACTTATACAGTATGCTGGATAGTGTGTAGCTCTAGCAAAATAACCTATATCAGCCCCTCTCTGCAGAATGGTATCAGATGTGATACAGAAATGGACATTACAGTTTTACCTTTTCTTGGACAGCAATAGGCGGCTTTTTGCTGCCATAGTGAAATCAGAAGTTGTTAGAGTATTATGATTTTGGTAAACTTCCAAAACTATCTTGTCAGAAGTGGCATTCAAACCCACTAAATGAATGCTGTACTAGTTTTTAAACAAATTGTCTTCCCTAGTTCACATCACTATCTACTAGAGTGCAGAGTTTAATCCATCCTATTTACTCTTCAAGTACGGCAGCAGCGTGGAGTAGTGGTTAGGGCTCTGGACTCTTGACCAGAGGGTCATGGGTTCAATCCCCGGTCGGGGACACTGCTGTTGTACCCTTGAGCAAGGTACTTTACCTAGATTGCTCCAATAAAAACCCAACTGTATAAATGGGTAATTGTATGTAAAAATAACGTGATATCTTGTAACAATTGTAAGTCGCCCTGGATAAGGGCGTCTGCTAAGAAATAAATAATAATAACAATGAAAACAAAGGAGAATGCTTTAAATGTAGCTTGATATGCACTGGCGTGTCAATGCTGTAATTATGGTGGAAGACCACAATATAACTGAGTGCACTGGCCTAAACTCACATGAGTGATTCTGATAATTGGCTGAGACACAGGTCACCTGAGTTTTTTGCAGTTTTATACAGAGTGGTCCATATTCATGTAGCCTACGACTGAAAAGAAATGAACAGAACTATCCTTGTCATATTAGGGTAGCATGCAAATGGGTACGGAATTAGGGCCCTGCACCTAATACTGCATTGCCGTGGTTACAACAATTTAGCGATTTCTAGCTGTAATACGCTGACCAGTACCTGGAAATCAATAGCCTTCTTCAAGTTGTATTGGATTTTGCTGAACTTTAAAGACATTTGTACGTTTAAAATTACAGCTAGTATTAAAATCATTCCCATGTGCCGAGCAAGTTAATAAACACCTGACTTCAATCTCTAATAGTCATTAGCAGTTTATCTGCACACCAGTGGAGTGAGGACTAACATAGGTCATGTTAGTGTAACAGGGAGGAGGGTTAGGATCAGAGTTTATTCAGGTGTAACAGGGAGGAGGCTGGGCTCGAACCGGCAACCGCACGCATGGCAAGCAAGCATCTTAAGCACAATGCAAAAGCTTGACTGCATTCTTGGTTTTTAACCTCTTAACCTCATCACTGACAGAGTACAGAATCTGTAACAGCAGTGTATCACACAACACTGCCTGTTACATAAACACACACATCAAATCTCATCTCACCGACAGGAGACACCATCTGGAACAGCAGTGTATCACACAACACTGCCTGTTACATAAACACACACATCAAATCTCATCTCACTGACAGGAGACACCATCTGGAACAGCAGTGTATCACACAACACTGCCTGTTACATAAACACACACATCAAATCTCATCTCACCGACAGGAGACACCATATGTAAAAGCAGTGTATCACACAACACTGCCTGTTACATAAACACACACATCAAATCTCATCTCACCGACAGGAGACACCATCTGGAACAGCAGTGTATCACACAACACTGCCTGTTACATAAACACACACATCAAATCTCATCTCACTGACAGGAGACACCATCTGGAACAGCAGTGTATCACACAACACTGCCTGTTACATAAACACACACATCAAATCTCATCTCACCGACAGGAGACACCATATGTAAAAGCAGTGTATCACACAACACTGCCTGTTACATAAACACACACATCAAATCTCATCTCACCGACAGGAGACACCATCTGTAACAGCAGTGTATCACACGACATTGCCCGTTTCATAAACACACAAACAAGACCAAATAATCAGATGGGCTTCGATTGGTGGTGGTGTCCATTTTCTGATGCACTGAGTTAAGAAAAGAACGTTTTGAACAAAGAGAATCTAGGAAAGGAAAGCTCCAGTGCCATTCAGGCCACACAGAGACAGCATTGTGAGAGACAGTGCATTCATTCAGTGGCCCGGCAGAAGCCTCGCAGTCCTTCTCGTTTCCCCTTTGACCAGATGTTTAGGTTTTGTTACTGATGCACCTGTGTGCAGAAAGCTGATACCCCTCCTGAGGGTGCAGGGTCGGAAACACAAGCAATCAGGACTGGACTACCCTGCTTTCTAAGCATTCCATCCTTTTTAAAATCTTTAAAAAATTATAAAAAATCATTATGGAATGATTGAAATAAAAAGGCACCAAGGGATTTGACGTTAGTGTAAAGCTGAAGTTGATTGCAAGACAAGGCTCTGTCGTTATCTTGTGATGCCTCTCCTGTGATACTAGGTGGAGCTCAGGGCTCAGAGGTATTGCAGGATGGATCTCACCTTCATTTGGAGTGGTGGGGGGTGCACTTAGCATGCCACAAGACACCAGTGAAGCAAGGAAAAATACTGTAACAGGATGGCAAGGGAATGATACTGTAACAGGATGGCAAGGGAGCGATACTGTAGCAGGATGGCAAGGGAGCGATACTGTAGCAGGATGGCAAGGGAGCGATACTGTAGCAGGATGGCAAGGGAACGATACTGTAACAGGATGGAAAGGGAGCGATACTGTAGCAGGATGGCAAGGGAGCGATACTGTAGCAGGATGGCAAGGGAACGATACTGTAACAGGATGGAAAGGGAGCGATACTGTAACAGGACGGCAAGGGAGCGATACTGTAGCAGGATGGCAAGGGAGCGATACTGTAGCAGGATGGCAAGGGAGCGATACTGTAACAGGACGGCAAGGGAGCGATGCTGTAGCAGGATGGAAAGGGAGCGATACTGTAACAGGATGGAAAGGGAGCGATACTGTAGCAGGATGGAAAGGGAGCGATACTGTAACAGGATGGAATGGGAGCGATACTGTAACAGGATGGAAAGGGAGCGATACTGTAGCAGGATGGAAAGGGAGCGATACTGTAGCAGGATGGAAAGGGAGTGATACTGTAACAGGATGGAAAGGGAGTGATACTGTAACAGGATGGAATGGGAGCGATACTGTAACAGGATGGCAAGGGAGTGATACTGTAACAGGATGGCAAGGGAGTGATACTGTAACAGGATGGAATGGGAGCGATACTGTAACAGGATGGAAAGGGAGTGATACTGTAACAGGATGGAATGGGAGCGATACTGTAACAGGATGGAAAGGGAGCGATACTGTAACAGGATGGAATGGGAGCGATACTGTAGCAGGATGGAAAGGGAGTGATACTGTAACAGGATGGAATGGGAGCGATACTGTAACAGGATGGAAAGGGAGTGATACTGTAACAGGATGGCAAGGGAGTGATACTGTAACAGGATGGCAAGGGAGTGATACTGTAACAGGATGGCAAGGGAGCGATACTGTAACAGGATGGAAAAGCAGCAAATACTTAAACAACCTTCAGAAAAGCTTCAGTTTACCAGATAAAAGACACTGCAATTAAACAGATAAAAACCAGATACAGTAAAAGCCTCCAAATTAGCATTTTATTTTGCTACAGCTTTAAAAAATAACACGATTCTATAATATAATATGCCTCGGCTGACCTTGCAAAAGAAAACGCAGCGCATGAGGATTACTGGAAATAAAAAAAGACAGCAGTTCCTTTTCGATACGCCTGTGAGAGGGGGAGACAGCAGGCGTCTATGTGTGTGTGTGTGTGATAAGACACAGATGGGCTGTGTGGGATGATCTGTATTTTTACTTCTGTTAACTCTACAGAAGACAAACAATTAAATTGCATGAAGAGAGAAAATATTGAGAGCGCTGGGTGCCTTCACTGCAGGAGTGTATGATTTTACCAGCAGTGCATCTGATTGCCAGGGTTATTTTAAAATGTGTATTTTTAATGTGATTATTATAGCTGTACACTGCACTGCTACCTTTAGCGGCAGTTCTTAAAACTGGCACAAGATTAGGGCCCAAGTGGTGGTTCAGTATATTTGAAAGGCACTGTCACTGTCTGGGCATTTGATATGAATTGAATTCTGCAATTAAGGATTGACACAATGGACCACATTTAAAACTGTGCTTTGTTTTACAAAACTAGTAAAAAGCCTATTTTAAAAGGGTACTAACTAGAGGCAGTCCAAATCTGCAAGTAATATGGATTTATTTGCTTTGCCTCCCATTTCACAGCAGAGAGTAGTTTATTGAGCTAACATTGTATTATAATCAATAATACAAGGTTATCACGGATTTCCATGAAATGTACTCATTGCCGTGTAATATGTCGTTACCCGTCAAAATTCCCATTTCGGAAAGAATAGTGCAGATATTCTAGATATATTTATAAAAATAAATTCAGAAAACTTTTGCCTTATTGACGCACTCCCTGTTACATTGCATCTAAAACCTGGCAGCCGGTTTAGTTTGCTTCCGGTAAATGATTGAACACACACTGTAGAGAGCTGCATGATTTTATTAAAATGTCTTCAATGAAAAAGACACCAGCTGCATCAAAGATCAGAAATATTTCTGCTAAACATCGTTCTGTCCAGAACAAGAAGGAGACATTTCATGTGTCTGTTATTATTCTTACATTTATTTATGTTTTTATTTTGTTTTGATAATTCACTAATGGTGAAAACAGAATGTATTTAAAAGGTGGACATAAAAAATGAAATAATAGCATGTACTGTTTTTCAGGTAAGAATTTAAATATTTAGGAACATGTGTTGTATAATGACTCAAGAGAAAATGATCCATTTTGAACGTGACAATGCTATTTTGTTATTAATGAATATTATGTTTACGTGAAATATCTTGAAATACTTGAACGTCTGTGAAATAAGCATTTTATTTTACAGTGAAAAGAAATACAGCCTTAACTATAATGTGAGGTTCAGCAGTACATAATGTTAGCGCCGTGACCCACAGTGACTGCGATCGTAACTCACTGTCACGCATTGCTTTTATTGAGCAACATTCGAATCTACTAAATCAAAAATCAGTAATCTGCAGCCGTGATTAAAATCCATCTCAGTACCGCTCTGGGAACCAGGTTTCAAGCCGCTGTTCCTCAACTTTAAAATCCTTCCTTGCGGACTTCTTTGTAAACACAAGGTTATCTGGTTCCTCCGCCTTGTCAAAAGATGCAATTACAGCAGTATCCAGACTTCAGACTAGTCATGTGAGGTTATTGTGAGAGATCTGGTAAACATCATCTCAAGAAACAGTGTTTAATTATACTGTGCATTCCCATGAGACACGCTATCACACATATACTACAGCCAGGGCTTCTGTTTTTATTTGTAGAAATGTTCTGGCTTCTTTTATTTAGTGCTAAATGTCCCAAAAAGAATATGGAGCTGGTAAGAAAGAGGGAGTTTAGTGTGTACAATATTGACAAGCGCATTGGAAATGAGCTAAGCTAGATGATGCTGAAGTTGGCTTCTTATTCACCAGCTTCTTATTCACAGACCAGCTTCTTATTCACAGGCCAGCTTCTTATTCACCAGCTTCTTATTAACAGGCCAGCTTCTTATTCACCAGCTTCTTATTCACAGGACAGCTTCTTATTCACAGGCCAGCTTCTTATTCACCAGCTTCATATTCACAGGCCAGCTTCTTATTCACAGGCCAGCTTCTTATTCACCAGCTTCTTATTCACAGGCCAGCTTCTTATTCACAGGCCAGCTTCTTATTCACAGGCCAGCTTCTTATTCACAGGCCAGCTTCTTATTCACAGGCCAGCTTCTTATTCGCCAGCTTCTTATTCACAGACCAGCTTCTTATTCACAGGCCAGCTTCTTATTCACCAGCTTCTTATTAACAGGCCAGCTTCTTATTCACCAGCTTCTTATTCACAGGACAGCTTCTTATTCACAGGCCAGCTTCTTATTCACCAGCTTCATATTCACAGGCCAGCTTCTTATTCACAGGCCAGCTTCTTATTCACCAGCTTCTTATTCACAGGCCAGCTTCTTATTCACAGGCCAGCTTCTTATTCACAGGCCAGCTTCTTATTCACAGGCCAGCTTCTTATTCACAGGCCAGCTTCTTATTCACAGGCCAGCTTCTTATTCACAGGCCAGCTTCATATTCACAGGCCAGCTTCTTATTCGCCAGCTTCTTATTCACAGGCCAGCTTCTTATTCACAGGACAGCTTCTTATTCACAGGCCAGCTTCTTATTCACAGGCCAGCTTCTTATTCGCCAGCTTCTTATTCACAGGCCAGCTTCTTATTCACAGGACAGCTTCTTATTCACAGGCCAGCTTCTTATTCGCCAGCTTCTTATTCACAGGCCAGCTTCTTATTCACAGGACAGCTTCTTATTCACAGGCCAGCTTCTTATTCACAGGCCAGCTTCTTATTCACAGGCCAGCTTCTTATTCGCCAGCTTCTTATTCACAGGCCAGCTTCTTATTCACAGGACAGCTTCTTATTCACAGGCCAGCTTCTTATTCGCCAACTTCTTATTCACAGGCCAGCTTCTTATTCACATTCCAGCTTCTTATTCGCATACAGCAAATGTAACACAAATTGAATAAGTAACTGGGGTATTTCGGGTGTTAAATTGCTCTGGCCCACTTATTTCAAAGCTGATTCTCACAGAGGGGAAACCCCTCTATGTCACCCGTGGGTATTTACCCCAGCCCAAAATGGATTTTGATACGAAAACAGCAAGGCAAACATGGCACAGATGGCAAGTTGGCATGGGGTTTGGTGCAGTATTTCAAAGCAGATATCCAGTGGAAGCCCTGTACATGATCCATATGTATTCTTCCCTGTCTAACAATTTGCTTTCCTTTTTTATCTTGTCTGATAATCCATTTTTAGGAAATGCAACCTATTTTAGCCAACTGAGTTTGTGCTTTTCCCATTTAAGTAAACTGCTGTGCAAAATTTTTAGACATGTTGCATTGTTCAACTCTGATGCATTATGAGCATCAACAATTTACTCAAAGCCCCCACTAGCGTTTTCTACTAATGTAACAACCTTGACTTGCATAAAGAAGGAAAAACATTGAGTGAAATAGCTTGCATCACTTGATTCTCAAGGTGAGGTATCCGAAGCATAATCAACAAGCACAGAGAAACATCACCTGTAATTGACAAACCCAGGACTGGAAGACACAAAAAGCTGTCTAACAAGGATGAGCAATACTTGAAGATAGTATCCTTAAGGAATAGAAAGAAGACAAGCATTGAATTGACAACAGAACTGGCAGAAGGCACAGGTGTCGTTGTCCATCAAATCAACAGTACGAAGGTTACTCTTGAAATCAGGACTTAAAGGATGTGTTGCAGTAAGAATACCTCTGTTAAGAAAGGGGAACATGACTAAAAGGCTAAAACATGCACAAGAACACAGAAATTGGACTGTGGAACAATGGTCAAAGGTGCTTTGGACTGTTGATGGATGGACAACGACACCTGTGCCTTCTGCCAGTTCTGTTGTCAATGCAATGTTTGTCTTCTTTCTATTCAATTTGTGTTACATGTGTGGGATGCGAATAAGAAGCTGGAGAATAAGAAGCCAACTTCAGCATCGTCTAAGCTAGTCCATCAGTTAAACCTCTGGTAAAGAAAAAACTATTCTTTATCCTGCATATCACGAGTCAGACCCCCAAATCGACATTAAAGCCGGCAGACCCGCGACAGGCACTGTACAACTGGCAAAATAACATTTCTATGGAAGATCACTGTTTGGGTGATGTAAAAAACTGCAGTTTGGCATTATCAGCATAATACTGACTGTACACTCCATTCATTGATGGGTTCTAAATTCCAGGTGCAAATGATATCATTTTAAATGAAACCAATGTTGTGGTTTTCTTGTTCTTTTATTGACTCAAAATGTAATTTAAATAGTTTAAGATAGATTGTCCAAAATGTTCTCGAGGAAGGGGGATGTTTGTAATGGATTTTTCTTTTTGAAAGCTCTCGTGACCAGGTAGACACTCTGGGGAAGCTGATAGACAGATCAAAGAGAACCAAGGCTGCTCTCTTGTGTAGAGACCATTCCTGAAGCAGGCTACTGTGCAATGTGCAATTTTAATCTGATTCCCTCTATTTAAAAAAAATAATAATAATAATTTCAATTCCTTACCTGTGTTGTCTTTAGAGAAAAGCATAAGGTACTGCATTCAGGCAATAAAAATGTGCATTATAAATATCATATGGGAGATACTGAAATTGAAGAAGGAATCTATGAAAAAGATGTAGGAGTTTATGTTGACTCAGAAATGTCTTCATCTAGACAATGTGGGGAAGCTATAAAAAAGGCCAACAAGATGCTCGGATATGTAGTGAAAAGTGTTGAATTGAAATCAAAGGAAGTAATGTTAAAACTTTACAATGCATTAGTAAGATCTCATCTAGAATATTGTGTTCTGGATAAAAGGATATTGCTGCTCTAGAAAGAGTGCAAAGAAGAGCGACCAGAATTATCCCGGGTTTAAAAGGAATGTCGTATGCAGACAGGCTTAAAGAATTGAATCTATTCAGTCTTGAACAAAGAAGACTACACGGTGATCTGATTCAAACATTCCAAATTCTAAAAGGTATTGACAATATCGACCCAAGGGACTTTTTCGACCTGAAAACAGAAACAAGGACCAGGGGTCACAAATGGAGATTAGATAAAGGGGCATTCAGAACAGAAAATAGGAGGCACTTTTTTTACACAGAGAATTGTGAGGGTCTGGAACCAACTCCCCAGTAATGTTGTTGAAGCTGACACCCTGGGATCCTTCAAGAAGCTGCTTGATGAGATTCTGGAATCAATAAGCTACTAACAACCAAACAAGCAAGACGGGCCGAATGGCCTCCTCTCGTTTGTAAACTTTCTTATGTTCTTCTGTTCCTGTTCGATGCCTGAGGTGTGGATCTAGATAAAGAACCTGAAAAGAGAAGCAGTAGAGGTTAATGGTAATGTTAAGAACTGTAAGATAGTCTATACAGTACCTGTGGTGTTTGGTGGGAAGTATCTTTCCCTCCATACTTTAACAGGACCTGGTGCCCGTAGTTACTCCACCAGGTGGCGTAGTCTGGCTTAAGTGGTGACATATACTAAATGTATAGAACACTAAAGGAATAACCTCCCCCTCTGGGGTTTGTTAAATCATAACCTGTACTGTAATGCTTTACTGATAAAAGGTTTTGGATGCATTTACCAAGAAGTGAAAGTGATACCATACCAGAGATAAAAGCAGACTTTCCTAGAACTGTGCTGGTTGCCATGCTAGCAGTGCTGTGTAAGTTATTTATAAACAAAGCACACCCGTGCTGGCTCCTCTGTTGCAGCATGCAATTACCTTCCTCTGGTATGCAGGGCAGCCTGAAGTATGAGCGCTCGCTGTCTGCTGCTGGAGCAACAATGCCTCGTAAGCCTTGGGGTTTGCAGAGGATTGAGGGATTGTCATTAGTTACAAGTGTTTCTAGTTTCTGAGATGCACAGCTCCGCGGATACCCTGTGCTGTGGGACATGTGAAATAGATGAGACAGATGAGACAGGACAGCTGCAGAGGGAAGACTCAGGAAAATGCAGTTGAAATGCTGGTGCACACTTTTAATAAACACAAAATAAAAAGGTTGTACAAAACAGGTCTCACACACAATAAACAGGAACAATATAACCAGCTCAAGGGCCAAAACAAAAGGGTCTAAACAAAATCCCCCCCCCCCCCCCCCCAAAAAAAAAAAAAAAACCATCGGCTGTTTTCAACATAATAACAGCCACGCCACACCACACCACACCACACCACACCACACCACACCACACCACACCACACCACACCACACCACACCACACCACACCACACCACACCACACCACACCACACCACACCACACCACACAAACACTCACCAAAAACTCCTCTCCAAACAAAAGCTTTTTCTCTCCTTAAATACCATGTGGCTGGAGCCTAATTATCATCAATTATTCAATTTAGCTCCAGCCACATTCTCACATGTATTTTTGCAGGGGATAGGACATTAACCCCATCCCTGTCAACCACCACCAAAACACTGCAAAACAATATTATTTTTTATTTGTTTATTAAGCAGACGCCTTTATCCAAGGCGACTAGGGTGTGTGAACTATGCATCAGCTGCAGAGTCAGGCGGGGCCCTGCCCTGCCACAAGGTGATACATGTGAAATAGCTGATACATGTGAAATAGCTGATACATGTGAAATAGCTGATACATGTGAAATAGGTGATGTAATTCAAACTAACCAGTTCGTCATTGGAAATGAGAATTTGTTCTCAATCGACTCGTCTGGATAAAAAAAGGTTCAGATTGATTGATTGATTGATTGATTGATTGATTAAGCTGCGGTGATTCAGACTGCTGCTATCAGTGTACACTCAGAGAATATTACTTATTATTGCTGAAAAACATCATCATGTCCTCCCGCTTCGCTTGAGATCCCCTCGTAGTCTTATCTGGGTTGTAATCTTTTCACAAATACTTTTCTTTAGCAAACCACTACAATAGATCCCTTCTATTTTTTGGGTGTATGTGAATGTATATTTAGAAAAAACAGTTCTATTGTATCAAAGTTGGTTTTGTGTATTCTATCTCCCCTTCGGTCATACATGTTTAATTTCATTTTTAGAAATTTATAAACAGTTTGTGTGAACTCTATGGAGTTCAAGAAGTTGCCCTGCCATAACTTTGAAACAACCATTGTGCATTATAGAATCAATACATGGATAGGCACTGGTAACATGGTACATTGTGCACACAGGGGCTGACGGGATATGAATCCATTGTTGAAGATAATAATACAGAAAGGGTGGGTGCTGTTGATGGTACTGTTTGTTTTGTAGAAGTTGACCCACTTACATGTATGACTGTTTTTTACATTCAAAACCAACCACGACAGCACTAAGCTGTTTTAATTATCTTCCATAGCAGATGTTTAGGCAGTAGAAGGAAATAGAAGGTGCTGAGTTTCTGATGGCAGATTCCGGGTACCAGAAGCTTTGAACAGGTGCACTGTGGTTAAATTGAACTCTTGATGTGAAACCATCTCGTTCAGGAAGCACATTTGCAGCCTGGAGGCCAGTGTTTGTTTTCATTAGTAATCATGCCTTCTTCTTTAGCCAGTGTGTGATAAGCAGGGATCCTAGTTTTAATAAAAAAAAACAATAATCCTCTGATAAAAAACAATAATAATCGGCGTTATTCCACAATTGCAGTAAAAGGCTAAAATTGAACCCCCCCCCGTCACATTATAAGAAACACAAACAGTACTATTGAACAACAGTTAACAGAAAAACAGTTAACACAGGAAGCATTTACTGGTACACGTTTAAATTCTAAGGAAGTTACAAGCTCATGAATGTGACAGTGCGCCTCGTTCAACCTTTGACCTCTGCACACCAGAAGCAGTTTTATTGAACAAGTATGTTTATGTAAATTTAAAGCAAAATTGCCTAGTATATATATAAGAATATCCCCCTAAAGCAAATTAAAATCATATACCACAAAAGATCATTCAATAATCTGTTTATACCACAAGTATATTTAAATAATCGCAATATCATTTGTACATTTTTTATATTAAATCAATGACTTCAGGGATTATTTTTCCTGTCGGATCTTTACTTTCATTTTCAACACACTCTGCTTCATTGCGGATTCATTTCAACCCTTTTAGACAGAACCTTGAGCTCAGTCTGTCAGTTGGGATCGGTAACTGGCATTTCTTGGCTAAACTCGTTCTCAAGGAAGTTGAAACCCAAATCAAAACAACAACAGAAATCTGAAATGATTTCAGTCATTTTAATGTTGTTATAAAACACGTGAATATCGAAGCCCAGCTCTGTGCTGAATTTCAGTAGCACACCACTGGACTGGAATGGAAGCAAAGACACACTCAACTTATGTTATTCCACTTCTGTTACCCCACTTATGTGGAATAACAAACATCTATCCCATGCTAGATATTCCCATGCTTGTGGTATAAACACATTTCCTACACAGGTTAAGACTCACTCTGGTACCACAAGGTTACAAGTGTGTACCAGGGGACCACTCACTCCCCATACCAGTGATCTTAACCACAGCAGTTATATGGCTTTGAAGCTGGTCTCATCAGCAGGGATTATGATTCATAACAGCCGTGCATCACGCAGTCACAGCTGGACTCCATTGCACATGCTGGATAACACCCCAGAACTAGCGCCGCTCGCGTGTTTGTTTGAAACCCCAGGACCAGACCAGCAATCAGCTTTTGATTTTCTTCCCTGTGTTTTATGCAGTGGTATGTATGACTTCAGATCATTTACAGCAACACTAAGGGTGGGGATTGGATTGCCTATTATTCCTCACTCAGACCCCTCACTTACTAAACACCCAGGTATCTCTGAATAGATAATCATCAGCTCTTCAATAATACACTAAATATTTTCACGAGTAAGACATCTCACAAGTAGAATGGCCCCTTGAAATGTTCTCATTTCTCTAGGAAAGCAGTAAAGCTGGGGATATGGGGAGCTTGTTGCTGGATAACTTTGGACTCCTTGCTCACTAAATATCTCTGTATCCCTGAATAGAAAACCATCTCCATCCTCACCCCTAGTCTTGCTGTCAATCATGTGTTGTTTCCGACCCTTTGACCCCTCCTGTACCTCAGCATCATTGTTTGGCTCACTGTTGAACAACACAAAGCCGCCAGTGACTGTTTCTCTCTGCTGCTACGTTAAGCAAACCTGTTCTAAAAATTGAGAGTTGATCGTTAGGATTTCATGTGATTTACTCCACTAATGACTGTAAACTGAGTCATTGTAAAGGCTAAGGGACCAGTTTCATGCAGTTTACTCCACTAGTTAATTTAAATGGAGCCATTGTGAAGGCTAAGGGAGCAGAGGGATTTAAAGATTCCGCTCCTGATCAGTTAATATACAGATAAGTGAGTCACTTTAGTTTCAGATCTGTGGGCTTCGCTGGAGCAGTCTCTCCATTGCAGTGTTGCTGCTTCAGATTGGCTTGTATCCTAGGATGCTGTACACAGCCTGTCTGACAGCTGCTTGGAGTGTTAATCAGTTCTCCTTTGGTTTCAGGTTGTACAAGTTTGGTTTCCACTATGAGGGTTAAACTAGGGTACATAGATCTAGCTGGATATAGACTGTGAAAGGGTAACAACATGTAGGATGAAAATGTATTTGGAATCATATGAGAGTAAAATGTATTGGTAATGTTAAACCAGTTCACTGGAGGTCACTTTGGTAGAAGAACTGAGGTTTAAAACGATTGAAGAGATAAAGGGTTATCAGAAATGTATGGAATAAAATATGATATTAACCACAGTAACTTGTAAAAGAGATTGGTTAGTGGTTGGTTGCACTTGAATGGAGTCACAGCTAAAGGGCTATTTTCTATTGAAAATGTATAAGATAACAAAAACAGACTGTAGTCACTTATGTCCAAAGCCCATATGGTATAAATGCTGTATAAATAAATACTCTAATACCTCCAGATCATTTGGACCATTGGAGTATCAGTCTGAGGGCTCTCTCTGGAGATTCAGGCAATCTGATCAGTTGATACTAGTGGCATGTCTTCTATCTAAACAATAACGTTCAATATAGAATGTAATGTGGGTATTTGGAACTAATAAATTGTAAAGATTTTAAACATAGTCTGGTCTCATAGCGTAACAAAGTAGTCAATTCCATGTGTACCTCCATTCATAAAGCTTACAAGCACAGGCAGCAGTATTGCCTGCAGGGTGGTCTTGTGTCTGTGCTGCTCGGGGGCTGCTCGATAGAGGCCGGTCCTGTTTTGGAATGTTAGCTCAGACTGGTTCTCTGTGCTCCTCTGAGCCCCTCTGGAATCTCCGGAATCTTCCCTTTCTTTTGGTATGATTTGTAATAAACCACACAAGACGCAATAAAGATTGTTGCAATTAAATATTCTTCTATTACGAACTACTTTGACAGCAAAAGTGCATCGACTACGACTGTGGACACAAACACAAACAAAGCCACTGGCATCATAAAGTAAAGCATTCTGACAAGATGAAGAAAGACACTGTGTGAAAATACTCATAGAAATTAGATAAATACAAGACGTGTTATGTTTGTGTTACTAAAAGTTCAATATACAAATAAATTGTGGATTTGTATAATAATTCTTGTTTGCGAATATCAGTATTTTAGTGGTACCTTCAGATTTAGGACTGAACCAGCACTACAGTACTGTAATTCTTGATATGTATTTTATTTTGTATACAACTGTAAGTCGCCCTAAGAAATAAATAATAATAATAATAATAATAATAATAATAATAATAATAATAATAATAATAATAATAATAATAATAATAATAATAGGGTTTCATTAAAGGGGATTAGCAGTTCTCAGATTAGTCACTGCTAATGACCATCTCCATCAGTGGCTTCTCCTGATGCCAGGAAGCAAGCCTTTAACAACAGCTTTCAACAGCCACCTGCCACTGATAACCCTCAATGTACCTCCCAGGTGTCTATGTGCTTCTTAGAACTGCACCATGCTGCTGCTTCTGAAGGAGGGTGTGATGAACTGCACCATGCTGCTGCTTCTGAAGGAGGGTGTGATGAACTGCACCATGCTGCTGCTTCTGAAGGAGGGTGTGATGAACTGCACCATGCTGCTGCTTCTGAAGGAGGGTGTGATGAACTGCACCATGCTGCTGCTTCTGAAGGAGGGTGTGATGAACTGCACCATGCTGCTGCTTCTGAAGGAGGGTGTGATGAACTGCACCATGCTGCTGCTTCTGAAGGAGGGTGTGATGAACTGCACCATGCTGCTGCTTCTGAAGGAGGGTGTGATGAACTGCACCATGCTGCTGCTTCTGAAGGAGGGTGTAATGCTTAGAACTACACCATGCTGCTTTCTAATGGAGGGTTTCATTCTGTTACGTTAATCACCGAAACAAGAGCATATGTACATCAAAACATAAAAAAACAAACTGCAGCTTAACCACAGTTCAAGTGCTTTTTTTCTATCAAAGGTCATCTCAATATTGACTTACCTACTATGTATTGCAGTAGCGGCTTCTGACTTACTTATTCACGTCCTTATTTACTTACTTTGTAATTAAATAAGAAATGTAATATAGTACACGCAGCACATAAGGCAAGCAACTGAACAGAGCAGAAACATTGTGGACTTGATTGATGAATCCTGAGTGATGTCATCTGTAGAAAAAATATTTGGAAGATGAAGAGCCGGTTTGAAAAACCAAACTGTGAATTTAAAAAAATCTTCAGGGAGTGGCCACACGTGACCCAAAACCTGCCTGTCAACAGACACGTCAAGATGAAGTCTAATTATGAGTGGTAGAGGCTAGCCACAAGCTTGCATCGTGTAGCCAATACAAACACAGTAAAACTTGACAGACAGAGGATGATTGCAGGTGTAATACACACAGAATCCCACCCATTTTTAGGCTACATTAGCCAATAGCAATGCAGTGGACCTTGGAAAGCATGACGTAAGGTAAGCTTTTTATTAGTTTTATAAAATGACATGTAGGCTTAGCCTCCGTAGCCTCTTATGATGAGCCACCACAGAAGCTTGGCAGTCCCCACCTGTGCATCAGCAGGTACACACATTGCCATATCTAAGTATAACTGTGGGTTATTCTCTATCTGCTTATTATTGATGTAACATGTTGTTAATCCAGTGCTAGAAAAGGGTTGTTCTAATAAAAAGAAACATGGCACTTAGTAACCATACCTATTTATTTCAAGCCCCTGAACTCCACAATTCTGAATGTTTTCACAAAAGGCTCCTCCACACAGCTTGGCTGATTTATACCAGACCCTTTTGCAGCTTCAGTGAGTGCTTGTTCTGAGCATTGTGAATGTGATAAAAACAACAGCTGCTCTCAGCTACTTGTTTGCCAGCCACTAAGCAGGTGTGATTGAAGCAAAGACAAGGAACATTCGTACAAGATGCATAAAACACAGAGCCGTATGAAACTAGTAATAAACAACACAAGAGAACTCATTGTTCTGAGGTGTTTTAAAAAAATCATATTCTGTGGATGTCAGAAATCACCAAAACCAATTTGATCTGAAATGTTCACAGCTCTGTTGAATATTCTAATGCATATTTATTATCTCCAACACCAATGTCTAGGTAATGGATCTTAATCAGTGGCTCCAGGGATATCCTGGAAGCAAATATGTAAAAACCAAATAATATAAAGCCTCCTCGCATTTCCTCTGAGTCAATTTCTAACCGTGTTTATGGGATAAAATCTGCCATGGCTCTGAACTGATGCAGAATAACAACCAGAACACAAATACAAAAAACAATACAAAGAAAGAAAGACTATTTTTAATTGTATTAAACTGATTATATACTGCAGTATTAACCCTTAATGTTTTAATTGTATTAAACTGATTAGATACTGCAGTATTAACCCTTAATGTTTTAATTGTATTAAACTGATTATATACTGCAGTATTAACCCTTAATGTTTTAATTGTATTAAACTGATTATATACTGCAGTATTAACCCTTAATGTTTTAATTGTATTAAACTGATTATATACTGCAGTATTAACCCTTAATGTTTTAATTGTATTAAACTGATTATATACTGCAGTATTAACCCTTAATGTTTTAATTGTATTAAATTGATTATATACTGCAGTATTAACCCTTAATGTTTTAATTGTATTAAACTGATTTTATACTGCAGCATTAACTTTATTGTTTTGTACCGTGACTGAAACAAGTTCTTCATGCATTTCACTTGTGCCTTTTGTTGCCTTTGTATTTGTGATTGAGTGTTTTAGTTATGGATTATGCCTATAGTACTGAATAGGCATAACATTGCTGGCCTTGAGCCATACTGGCCAATGGTTTGTAATGTAATGTGATCGATAGTTGACAGACATTGTGAAGTAGACAGAACTGCACTTAAAACTGCTTGTCAGGGTGTACACAGGGCACTTGTTTACGAAGCACAGGAAAGAAAATCCTACATTTAGCAGAACAGAGTCAAGATTTAATCCTATTTTCATCGAGTGAACATTTAAAGAGGATATTCCGTTGACTTACTTACAAGACAAATCGGGTTAAAGCTGCAGACAGCATGTTTAGCACAGAGACTGCCTTTTCATAGCGGCTTTGTGCCTTCCTGCTAACACGCAGCATGCAGCCCTTAAGGACTAAAAGCAGGAGTTAGTGAAGTGCTTTTGTTGTGCAGGTGTCTTGTTAACTGTGTCATTCACTCAGACCAGGCTTGTGCGTGTGTGTGTGTGTGTGTGTGTGTGTGTGTGTGAGTGACTGTGTGTGTTTCTTTTCTTCCCTTTCTCAAACATGCACGACGACACTGAAGATTTTATTTTTTTCCAGTTACTGCTTCACTGCAGGCTGTAATTATCTCCAGCCCTGCAGCTCCTCTGAATATCAGGCAAGTTAATGCCTTCGGTGTCTCTGAGTCCCCATTGCACTGCCCCAGAACCGTGCACTCTCTCTTCCTCACTCGGGAGAGTGTCTGAGCATTGTGTATGTGAATAAAATAACAGCTGCTCTCTCTCGCTCGTCCCTGACCACCTTCCAGCATCTCCTGAAGACATACCTGTTCAGACAGCATCTGTAAACACCACAACTCTCAACCATACTGGACTATATGGCACCCAACTACACCAGTACTTGCATCAGCTTGCACTTGCACTGAACTGCTCCGTACCTAGATAGCATCCTGAGCATCCAGTAAACCTCTGACAAATCTAACATTTTTATCAAACCATTCATTTTTAAACACTGATTTCTTGTTTATTTTGATCACTATTATTCCATAGCATTGAGTTGCAAGGTGTGAAATTGTGAGAAAAGACCAATTTCTAATATAGCAATGCAGGTTTGTAATAGTCTGATCGTTTTATGGGAAGTCTTGAAACATCATCATCACCTTTAAGCAAGAACTCCAAACCTCCCAGTTCTCTGAATAAATGATTTGGAATATGAAACCACACAGAATCAGTATTGTATATACAGGCCCTTAACCAGTTTAGCTTAATGGTCCCGATCAAGGATTCAAAGTCAATGGCTTTGAGCCTACCATCTGAATAATCTTTTACTTGTGAAAGAGACTTGATGACTGCAGTTCTGAAATAATTCAACATGTCCATTGTGTCCATGCAGCTCTGCTATGATGGGGGAGGAAGTTATCATAAGAAGAATGCACTGCAGTTGGGACTGTGTTTTGTTATATATATGTGTGTGTGTGTGTCTGTCTATATATATATACATATATATATATATATATATATATATATATATATATATATATATATATATATATATCATGGTAGAAATAGCTAGACAGACTGATGTCATTAAGTATTTTTAGTGATTGATGAGTATCTGACCTGTAGAGTCCTGATTCTCCATGGATATAGAGCTGTTTTTGAATTCTCTCTCACTCTCGCTCCCTCGCTCTCTCTCATATATATATAAATTCATCACACTGTATGAACCTATTTGAAAACAATATCACCCTTACAGTAATACACAAGTAAGCACACACATTTGCTTCTGGGCCACACAGGTGAAGGTTTTACCCAAACACACTCCCGTCTCCCAGCCCCCAAGCCTGATGCGCGAGGGGACTCTGTACCGTCCTGGCTGTGATTGTAAAAATCTAGACGCCAGTGACAGTGAAAAGCAGTGCCTGATCGCATGTAAGTCCCCAGCCAGGTGGATTGTGCAAGGTTGCTTCATCACGCATGCCTGAAAATGCTTCCCCTGTGTGAACAGTCAGATGAAAATACATGCTGAAACATGACGAAGCTGTCAGCGATCCACAGACCAGAACAAAAAATCGAGTGCAGCACTGTGAGCTCAGCAAACAGCAGGAGTCATAGTGAGGCTGTTCAGTGAAATGAAAAGCACACACACACTGTGTATTTATTTCATTAGATCATGTAACGGGAGGCAGTGTCGGTGACATGAGGTTACAGGCTCTACAACCAAATGCAGATGTTACATATAGCCATCGATAACAGATCTGTCTGCATCTATGTTGTCCATCACTTTAGGAAAACGTAATTCAATGAAGAATGAATGCGTGTACTGTAATTGGTTGGCATGTTGTATGAAAACTTTGCTCTTAAACACAGACACTATTGCTTGGCCTGTGAATGAGGCAATTGGGACCCTCTTTGTTTTGGAAAATAAGTTTGATGAAGGGGGTAGCTGCAGTGACAGAGAAGTGCTAAGTTGTGAATGAATATCACTGTAATGAATAAAAGACTGACTTGCAAAAGCACTATATATATGTTAAGGACAAAGAACTTGAAAGACATGACTGGGCGAAACCGGTATTTTCACCAGTTTTCACTGAATCTCGGGGCTAGGAACTCTTAAAATAAACAAATCCCCAATAGTACTCAAAGAAATGAAAGAAGTTATTTACAAACGGCTAACCAAGACGATGCAACAGTCTGACACAGGGGTTGTACCAACAGACTAGAGAATTGCAAATGTAATATCGATCCACAAAAAAGGAGACAAAACCGAACCAGGTAACTACAGACCAATAAGCCTGACTTCTGTTATATGTAAACTATAATAAGATCCGAAATGGAAAATTACCTATATGGTAACAGTATCCTGGGAGACAGTCAGCATGGTTTTAGGAAAGAGAGATCATGTCTAACTAACCTGCTTGAATTTTTTTGAAGATGCAACATCGACAATGGATAATTGCAAAGCATATGACATGATTTATTTATATTTCCAAAAAGCTTTTGACAAAGTCCTGCATAAAAGATTAATTCTCAAACTGAACACAGTAGGGATTCAAGGAAATGCATGCACATGGATCAGGGAGTGGTTAACATGTAGAAAACAGAAAGTATTGATTAGAGGAGAAACCTCAAAATGGAGCGAGGTAACCATTGGAGTACCACAGGGATCAGTATTAGGTCCTCTGCTCTTCCTAATCTACAGTAATGATTTAGATTCTGGTATAGGGCAGCAGTGTGGAGTAGTGGTTAGGATTCTGGATTCTTGACCAGATGGTTGTGGGTTCAATCCCAGGTGGGGGACACTGCTGCTGTAACCTTGAGCAAGGTACTTTACCTAAATTGCTCCAGTAAAAACCCAGCTGTATAAATGGGTAACTGTATGCAAAAATAATGTGATATCTTGTAACAATTGGAAGTTGCCCTGGATAAGGATAATATAGTAAGCAAACTTGTTAAATTTGCAGACAACAGCAAAATAGGAGGAGTGGCAAACACCATTGCAGCAGCAAAGGTCATTCAAAATGACCTAGACAGCATTCAGAACTGGGCAGACAAATGGCAAATTACATTTAATAGAGAAAAGTGTAAGGTACTGCATGCAGGCAATACAAATGTGCATTATAAATACCATATTATTATTATTTTATTTCTTAGCAGACACCCTTATCCAGGGCAACTTACAATTATTACAAGATATCACATTATTTTTTTTTACATACAATTATACATTTTACAATTTAGGTAAAGTATCTTGCTCAAGGGTACAGCAGCAGTGTCCCCACCTGGGATTGAACCCACGACCCTCCGGCCAAGAATCCAGAGCCCTAACCACTACTCCACACTTCTGCCCATATGGGAGATACTGAAATTGAAGAAAAAATCTATGAAAAAGACCTAGGAATTTATGTTGACTCAGAAATGTCTTCATCTAGACAACGTGGGGCCAAAAAAGGCCAACAAGATATATTGTGAGAAGTGTTGAATTTAAATCAAGGGAAGTAATGTTAAAATTTTACAATGCATTAGCAAGGCCTCACCTAGAATATTGTGTTCAGTTCTGGACACCTCACTACAAAAAGGATATTGCTGCTCTAGAAAAAGTGCAAAGAAGAGCAACCAGAATTATTCCGGGTTTAAAAGGCATGTCGTATGCAGACAGCCTAAAAAAATTGAATCTATTCAGTCTTGAACAAAGAAGACTACGCAGCGATCTGATTCAGGCATTCAAAATTCTAAAAGGTATAGTCAATGTCGACCCAGGGGACTTCTTTGACCTGAAAAAAGAAACAAGGACCAGGGGTCACAAATGGAGATTAGATAAAGGGGCATTCAGAACAGAAAATAGGAGGCACTTTTTTACACAGAGAATTGTGAGGGTCTGGAACCAACTCCCCAGTAATGTTGTTGAAGCTGACACCCTGGGATCCTTCAAGAAGCTGCTTGATGAGATTCTGGGATCAATAAGCTACTAACAACCAAACGAGCAAGACAGGCCGAATGGCCTCCTCTCGTTTGTAACCTTTCTGATGTTCTTTTGTTCTTCACTGTATTATATTCAGTGTAATGTGCTTGTGGTGCTGTTATAAGACAGCATGCCCTGTATTCCCCCCATTGCTTATATTGGTGGGCTGTATGGATTTAAAGGCAAGCATTTCCTCTGTTTTAAATTGACAGCTACAGCACTGTAATAATCAAAAGCCTCTCTAGTCTTGAAAGATCTCAAAAACTAAGCTGGGTTGGGAAAGGTCTTTTAACAGATGACTGACTTTCAAGGAACACCCACTGTGTGGCAGGAAGTGTTGGGAGCTCAGCAGTGGCAGGGTGAATCCCACAGATAATTGGATGTGGTTATTCAGCAGTGGGGGGGAGGCAGGGTGAATCCCACAGATAATTGGATGTGGTTATTCAGCAGTGGGTGAGGGGTGCGGGGGGGTGAAGGGGGGGGTTGCCTTTTTTTCCCCCAACAACATGGAAACAATAGTTTTTTGTTACCTCTGTTTTTACCAAAACACTAAAGCCATTACCAGTTCAGCTACATAGTGGATTTGGAACAAATATCACACAGATAATTGGATGTGGTTACCATTTTCTTTCCCATAGCAACAATGGACTGATGCATCATGGGAGCAATGCATAGACCGAGGGTGGGTGCTCAGAGCTCCCTAGCTAGACTACCTGTAAATGATACTATTGCCACTATCATTATAATTCATGGAATTTATTCAGCGTCCCTCATGCAAAGACCCTTTGAAGGTCTTCACTCAGTAGCAATTACCACAGGGAGCATTAACATACTGGCAATGGCTGCTAAAGGCAGGATATGCATATTTCTTGTCTAGCTCATGTATGATTTAATGTTATCTTTCTTTTTTAATCTACAATGTGTCTGGCTGTCTTCACCATGCACAGATATAACAGAAGCACAGGTAAAGACAGAGAGCTCACAGATATAACAAGCACAGGTAAAGACCGAGAGCTCACAGATATAACAGAAGCACAGGTAAAGACAGAGAGCTCACAGATATAACAGAAGCACAGGTAAAGACAGAGAGCTCACAGATATAACAAGCACAGGTAAAGACAGAGAGCTCACAGATATAACAAGCACAGGTAAAGACAGAGAGCTCACAGATATAACAGAAGCACAGGTAAAGACAGAGAACTCACAGATATAACAAGCACAGGTAAAGACAGAGAGCTCACAGATATAACAGAAGCACAGGTAAAGACAGAGAGCTCACAGATATAACAAGCACAGGTAAAGACAGAGAGCTCACAGATATAACAAGCACAGGTAAAGACAGAGAGCTCACAGATATAACAGAAGCACAGGTAAAGACAGAGAGCTCACAGATATTACAAGCACAGGTAAAGACAGAGAGCTCACAGGTATAACAAGCACAGGTAAAGACAGAGAGCTCACAGATATAACAGAAGCACAGGTAAAGACAGAGAGCTCACAGATATAACAGAAGCACAGGTAAAGACAGAGAACTCACAGATATAACAGAAGCACAGGTAAAGACAGAGAGCTCACAGATATAACAAGCACAGGTAAAGACAGAGAGCTCACAGATATAACAGAAGCACAGGTAAAGACAGAGAGCTCACAGATATTACAAGCACAGGTAAAGACAGAGAGCTCACAGGTATAACAAGCACAGGTAAAGACAGGGAGCTCACAGATATAACAAGCACAGGTAAAGACAGAGAGCTCACAGATATAACAGAAGCACAGGTAAAGACAGAGAGCTCACAGATATAACAAGCACAGGTAAAGACAGAGAGCTCACAGATATAACAGAAGCACAGGTAAAGACAGAGAGCTCACAGATATAACAAGCACAGGTAAAGACAGAGAGCTCACAGATATAACAAGCACAGGTAAAGACAGAGAGCTCACAGATATAACAGAAGCACAGGTAAAGACAGAGAGCTCACATATATAACAGAAGCACAGGTAAAGACAGAGAGCTCACAGATATAACAGAAGCACAGGTAAAGACAGAGAGCTCACAGATATAACAAGCACAGGTAAAGACAGAGAGCTCACAGATATAACAAGCACAGGTAAAGACAGAGAGCTCACAGATATAACAGAAGCACAGGTAAAGACAGAGAGCTCACAGATATAACAAGCACAGGTAAAGACAGAGAGCTCACAGATATAACAAGCACAGGTAAAGACAGAGAGCTCACAGATATAACAGAAGCACAGGTAAAGACAGAGAGCTCACAGATATAACAAGCACAGGTAAAGACAGAGAGCTCACAGATATAACAGAAGCACAGGTAAAGACAGAGAGCTCACAGATATAACAAGCACAGGTAAAGACAGAGAGCTCACAGATATAACAAGCACAGGTAAAGACAGAGAGCTCACAGATATTACAAGCACAGGTAAAGACAGAGAGCTCACAGGTATAACAAGCACAGGTAAAGACAGAGAGCTCACAGATATAACAAGCACAGGTAAAGACAGAGAGCTCACAGATATAACAGAAGCACAGGTAAAGACAGAGAGCTCACAGATATAACAGAAGCACAGGTAAATACAGAGAGCTCACAGATATAACAGAAGCACAGGTAAAGACAGAGAGCTCACAGATATAACAGAAGCACAGGTAAAGATAGAGAGCTCACAGGTATAACAAGCACAGGTAAAGACAGAGAGCTCACAGATATAACAAGCACAGGTAAAGACAGAGAGCTCACAGATATAACAGAAGCACAGGTAAAGACAGAGAGCTCACAGATATAACAAGCACAGGTAAAGACAGAGAGCTCACAGATATAACAGAAGCACAGGTAAAGACAGAGAGCTCACAGATATAACAGAAGCACAGGTAAAGACAGAGAGCTCACAGATATAACAAGCACAGGTAAAGACAGAGAGCTCACAGATATAACAGAAGCACAGGTAAAGACAGAGAGCTCACAGATATAACAAGCACAGGTAAAGACAGAGAGCTCACAGATATAACAGAAGCACAGGTAAAGACAGAGAGCTCACATATATAACAGAAGCACAGGTAAAGACAGGGAGCTCACAGATATAACAGAAGCACAGGTAAAGGCAGAGAGCTCACAGATATAACAAGCACAGGTAAAGACAGGGAGCTCACAGATATAACAAGCACAGGTAAAGACAGAGAGCTCACAGATATAACAGAAGCACAGGTAAAGACAGAGAGCTCACAGATATAACAAGCACAGGTAAAGACAGAGAGCTCACAGATATAACAAGCACAGGTAAAGACAGGGAGCTCACAGATATAACAGAAGCACAGGTGTGATTTAAACCCAGGGGAAAGTCGGAAGGCTCATGGATTTGGTTGCCATGCTACCAAGCACCCAGGCTTTATTTCTTTATATATTTTTATATATTTTTAAATGTAAAACAATATTCTAGAGCCTTCTTTCAACCGCGGGACAGTACAGTAAGGAAGTGCACAAACATTAAATTACCATCACTGCAGTTTTTTTTTTTTTTTTTTTAAATTAGGATAGAAATCACCAATTACAATCCCCACTGCCTACTTAAGAGGCAAGTCCAAGTCCTGACATGAAATGCCTCAGGGGTTTATTTGTGGTTTGCTAACTTTATTGGATGCTAAATTAAGCAAAGCGGTGGTTCTGGCAGGGAACTCACGCAAGCATCCAGCATATTGTAGGGGCTTCCAATACCAGATCAAATCATCAGTCGAATAGCTAGTATCTTATTTGTCCTTCGATAAACAATACATCCAATGATCGACAAGGGAAGGATTAATATCTTACCTCAATCCAGTACGTCCCTCCTCCCCAGCCTCCACCTGCTGTTTGGCTTCGTCTAACGGGGAAGGCAGCTATCCTGCCGCCCTGCCCATGGCTTCCCTGCAGTCAGCCTCTCCAAAGAATGTAGTGTAAAATCTGTATAATGTAATTTACATGTTTATTTGAAAGTGTTGTAAGACAACTCCACTACACCAGGTTGGAGGAGCTGTCATGGTTTTTTTTTTTTACTGATCTCTTGTATAAATGAAACATAGACACTTCTTTAATTTTTCTAATTAAGTTTATGGTTCTGAATGTGAAGTAAGTGTTGTTGCTATGGCAGTTTGATATATGTATGCTGTGAAAGCTGTACCACTTGCACATCTCTAAAACCATTTCTCCTTTAGAAAGAGGTTTTCCCTAGGCATAGACATAAATAAAATGAGGATGTAGCTAACATTTTATATTTTGGGTGCATCCAAAAATACAGTATACAAATAAAATGGTGTTTTGGAATACTCTGTGTTAAAGCATTACTATTAGCACACATCCTGAATGGTTTTTTTATTCTGCACTTTTAGAATAGCGCTTTCCACCTTGTTCTTAGCTGTTAAAATGCAGCTTATGGTTCACTGGATGCTGACAGGATATTATTTTAAGGGTATCCGTGGCTTCCCTGATTGAGAGGTGATTTAAAATCAGTGTATTGCTGTAGCGGCCCTGACCTGACCTCCAACTCGTGTGTCTCCTCCTTCTTAACCAGCAAGGGCAGCACATTGTCCTTCCAGCAGTACACACACACACACGCACACGCACGCACGCACACACACACAAAGGCTATTATTGACAAACACAGAAGAACAGGAACTACTGCAACTATCTCCAGGTGTGGAAGACGAAGAAAGATTTCTGCAAAATCTGGAGGAAGAATCGTTCGAGCAGCCCAGCAAAATCTTCGGATTACTGCAAAGATTTGACACAAGAATTAAGAGAAGATGGTCAAGAAATTCACAAGCCAACAATTCAACAATACCATAACAAGGTGAATGTTCATGGGCAAAAACCAAGATGCAAGCCTTTTTTAAAAACAATACACATATTATCCATTAACAACAGGAGTGTTCCTTCTGCTGGCTCATTAACTGGGGGCAGTGTTCTCGGGATGACAAATTCCTTACATGTGTGTTAATCCAGTAAGAGATGGGTGTGGCATGAAAAAGCGTGTTATCTTTTTAACTTGGGTTGTTGTAACTGGAAATCACCATGGCTGTGTATTGTTTCTGAACTGTGGATGTGGTGACTGTGTTATCACTTGGTGTTGTAACTGGAAATCACCATGGCTGTGTATTGTTTCTGAATTGTGGTGACTGTGTTATCACTTGGTGTTGTAACTGGAAATCACCATGGCTGTGTATTGTTTCTGAACTGTGGATGTGGTGACTGTGTTGTCACTTGGTGTTGTAACTGGAAGGCACCATGGCTGTGTATTGTTTCTGAACTGTGGATGTGGTGACTGTGTTGTTACTTGGTAATAAAAGTTGTAAAGAGTTTCATTTGGTCACACATCTACCCTTTAGCCCCAGAGTAGCCGAGTTGTCTCCATATGAAAACTCACTGGCAATCACAAAGCAGCCCTAGCCTCCAGCTTTGAAATATACATCCCATACAGTAGCTGTGTATTTGGGGTCACATGCTTTCAGACTGGGAAATGCACCAAAAATACAAAAACTTGACAAAGTGTATTGCAGGGTACCTGAGTCATATCACTTTTGGGACGATTCACCCCTGCTGTCTATAGAAAGCAGTACTGGAGCAGCGTCCCGGCTCCACTGCACACTGCTGTCTATAGAAAGCAGTACTGGAGCAGCGTCCCGGCTCCACTGCACACTGCTGTCTATAGAAAGCAGTACTGGAGCAGCGTCCCAGCTCCACTGCACACTGCTGTCTATAGAAAGCAGTACTGGAGCAGCGTCCTGGCTCCACTGCACACTGCTGTCTATAGAAAGCAGTACTGGAGCAGCGTCCTGGCTCCACTGCACACTGCTTCTGGTGAACTTGAGATTGTCACTCATGTACCTCCTGTCTCCCAAACCACTTCGTGTTTTTATTTTGTGGAGCTCATGGCAAACAAATTTTAATTTCAATGTACTGTATTTTATTTCTATAGTGTCTTTCATACCTCAGTATCTCAAAACGCTTTGCAGGTCGGTTAAAAAAAGTGTGCAAGATCAAGACATAGTAAGCAAAACGACAAAGTACCAATAAATAATAATAATACTATCAATAAATAATAATAATCTTAATAATAATACTATCAATAAATAATAATAATCTTAATAATAATACTATCAATAAATAATAACAAAAACAAAACAAAAAAACAATTGAACAAAACATTCAATGAATAAGAATGATACAAATCAGATAAAAAGAATGCTGGAACACATAGCTGCATCCTTTAACACTGTGATTAACACTGTGATTGCTGATTCACACAGCGTGCACTAAGATCTTATGATTCTCTTTGTAGCATGCTGTACATGATCATCTATGGTGGGGCTCCAGCCTGTTTCTGTATCTTGTTAATACTAGATATGTTCTGGCAGCACTTTATGGTTTAAGTAGATGCTGGTCTGCTGGTCCAAGCGTCTCTAAAGCAAAAGCAACGATCAGATGTTGAAAATGTTATTATCCAATATAATTCAATTACTCATGCTGTTCATGTGCTGAGGTGTATCAGGAATTGAGAATAATGAGTACAGAGGGGATGCATGGAATACAGAAGTGAAACTGCATTTGTATTAGGGATTGCTTTTTGGAGAACTCATCACAAAGGAGTCTTGCTTTACTAACACTCTTTCGTATTCAAGTGTATGTTTGAAAAGTTGCAGAAATATAAAGCAGTGGCAGTTATTGATTTAGTGATGCAACTCTTATGCTTATTCACGTAAGTGGGTCAGTGAAGACTTACTCAACCGCCTGGGAATGTTTTTATTTCGTAATGTAGGTCAAGCAGCTTTTGTGAAATATTTCATATATAGGTAATATTTCTCACTTATTATTATTCAGACCCTCCTCCCATCCCTTCCTTAATGAGAAGCAGAATTTCCTAGAAGCTGCACTCAGCTTTTGTTCTGTGGAAGGAAAGGATGAGCCTGGGTGCTGTCCTCTGTGAGCTCCAAGTTCCCGTTGAAGCCAGGCCTGTCTTCAGAATGCTCTGTGACCTCGTTGCTCCCGTTGAAGCCAGGCCTGTCTTCAGAATGCACTGTGACCTTGTTGCTCCCATTGAAGCCAGGCCTGTCTTCAGAATGCACTGTGACCTTGTTGCTCCCGTTGAAGCCAGGCCTGTCTTCAGAATGCACTGTGACCTCGTTGCTCCCGTTGAAGCCAGGCCTGTCTTCAGAATGCACTGTGACCTTGTTGCTCCCGTTGAAGCCAGGCCTGTCTTCAGAATGCACTGTGACCTTGTTGCTCCCGTTGAAGCCAGGCCTGTCTTCAGCATGCACTGTGAGCTCGTTGCTCCCATTGAAGCCAGGCCTGCCTTCAGAATGCACTGTGAGCTCGTTGCTCCCGTTGAAGCCAGGCCTGTCTTCAGAATGCACTGTGACCTTGTTGCTCCCGTTGAAGCCAGGCCTGCCTTCAGAATGCACTGTGAGCTGGCTGAAGTGTGCAAGGTTGCTCCACTGTGTGCTTTTCATTTTAATAGAATAGCCTTGGGATTAATTTAACAGAACTGTATTCATATTTATATTACCCAAAAGACACGCTTTACTACAGTAGCTGTGTTTTCTCAGAGAATTGTCAGTTCAATTATCACACCTGTATTTCTTTAATTAGCTTAGAGTTTGATCCAAGCGTACAGTGACAGAGATGAAGCACCAGAACTGAGATGTTAGGAATATAGCAATAGAACTCCCCAGGTGAGAATGTTCTCGCTGCAGAATGGAGCTGTGGAGCCAGGTCTGTTGTGACCCTGCTGAAGTGCCGGGGGCACTGCTTTTAATAGGGACATATCATGCAAAAAGATGAACACATGAAGTACATGGTAACTATCAAGAATAACATTGTCATTATGTACACATGTATTTAAATTAACAACTATATAAATACACAGTAATTAGAAACACTCAATGTAAAGCCTTACCCAAATTTCAAGATATTAGAAAAAATGTAGCTTAATTAAAAATAAAAATAAAATCACATTTGGGACTTCCCTTTCTTTCTGAAACTAAATATACAATTACTAAACGACCCCATGGAAGACTGATTTTGGCATACCTATCTTAAAAGGTGGTCCCCCCCAGAATGGTGGAGGCACTGTGACTGCGCAGCCAGTGTGGGTGGGGAAACTGCCACTGCCAGTCTCTGGATATGACATCAAACGCTTTAACATTTACTGCTTCTAATACATCTTTACCTTTTGGAAATAATATAGGTTTCCCAATACAATGAAATATTACACAATGTACAATGCATAAAGAACATTTTATAAAAAGAGCCAACAGAGAGTTAAAACAAAGATCTACTTAATAACTTACAAAATGCCAGTCCAGACAATACGCCATTGTCAGCTTTGGACTATGATGCAAGAGAGAGATCATTTCAGATTGCATGACTGTAATGATGAGTTGCACAGGTCCTTAATATTTCTACACTACAGAAGTACTCCCATGCCTGGCCTGGTGCCTTTGGATACTTCATTTGTATAGTCTTTGTAAGCAGTGCCTCAATGCCCCAGCTGCAGGCTCCTCTGCAGGCAGTTACCAGCGTTTCCATCCCCAAGGCCAGGTAGATGAGCAGACAGACGGGGAAGTGAGACTTCTCTAGCTGCTGCTGGGCTTGCTGATGACCTTGGAAACTGGTAAGCACAAGGCCGCTATTTCTGGAAGACAGACAGGGCCTCGGTTCATGCAGAACAGATTTGGTGAAAACCCACCGACTGGGGTTCAGATTATTTCCAGTAAATGAAGCAGATGTAAATATTTAATGTAAGACCGGGAGAGGGCTTCAGTTAATTACCATCAAGGTTAACGGCTAAATGTACTGTACTGTGTTCAAACTCTTCTGTTGTGCACAGAAAGGGCATGCTTCCTTTCATTCTATTAAAATAATACAATTTGAGAAAGGTCCTTCACTGCAGGGGTTACCGTAATGTACAGAATATAATGTGCATTGTTTGTGAATGCTGTATACAGGCTGTGTATTCCACACATGACCAGTGTATACTCAGGTTATAGTGCTCTGTGTTGTATACTAGGTTGTACTGCATAGCTGGCATTGTTCAATCATGCATGTTACACACGGGGGAGCCAGTAGATACAAGCATTAAGACAAACGTTTAACAAGCTCTGCTTAGTGGAAGACACACTTGCATACAAGCTGAGATTAGGAAAGAAGAGCAATAATGATACATGGAGGCTTTGTTGTAGGGATACTCGACTGGAGGGGAAGCAGACCTGGCCAGCATATCTTTTTGACTTAGCAACATGTTTCTACGTCTACACCTCTTCTTATATGCTATGGGCAGTACAACTAAAGCATGAAAGATACCATGTGCACTCTGAGGTGTTACGTTTAGATGTGACTCACACCCCAATAAGACAGAAACATGCAGACATTCTGAGTACTCACTGTGTATTTATCTTTTTCTTTGACTCATGCTTGAAAAAACAGAAGGGCTCTGTGATACAGACATGGAAAGTCGTTATTTACTTTCCGTCAAAAAGGAGAACTAATATACCTTGCAACACTGTTTCAGCCGTTTATCAACAGCAAGTAATGTGAATTATGAATTGTGAATTGAACTGTTATCAGGAAGGGGCTGACGCACAACTCTACCACAAACCGCAGGAGGGAAACCTCTGCCCTGAAGCATTGCGAGTGTTACCAGCACAGTATTTACAAGAAACAGCGTGTTTCACGTAACCCAGCATGTGCGCACATGACAAACACATGACACGTATATTTACAAAGAATGAGAAACACGAAGATGGAAATACTGGAACTTGTAAAGCAACCCTAATGTGCACCTCTTCCAATGTGTTTCCACTGTGTCAGCCAGGATGTTTCATACATTTTCATGTTCCTGTGTAAACGGTTGATTTGCATGGCAACCATATAGCCCTGATTGCATTTCTGATAAAGAACCTGCGCTTCTGATCCTACCCATAAGGAAGAAGCAATGCCAATTACAACGCTGTTAAACTCCGAAGGATGCTTATATTTACTGCTCACTATATTACTCTGTGCTGTAATCGTAAGGTAGAGCTTATTCAGTGTAATATACTGGTGAGTCCACAATAAAATCTTCCTGGAATTAGAGCTGTTCCATATTCTCCTGTTGTTTTTACTTACGCCCTATAAACTGGGATACATTCAATGACTTCAATGAAAATGCCTTTTCAACACAACTTCATTAGGGAAAAAAAAAAAAATCAAGACCACCGACACCTACCAAACAGAACTGCAGTAAAAGAATACAATGACCGGACTGTGATCGTGTGATCTAAAGGTCCAGTTTACTCGGTAATGTGAAAATTCCAACTCAATTAAGCCCTGCTGTGGTATAAACAGAATATTATACAATTGCAAATTCCTGAGCTCTGATTGGTCAGCCTTGCAATAGACCCGTGATGTTACCCCAGCATGACATCACGGATCTAGTACTGGCAACCACCTCACTGAAAACCTACACAGACATATTAATCCGCCACAACTGTCAATCACACAGAATAAATTACACAATTCCTGAAGTGAGTTTTACCTTAAACAACATGACAACTGTGGAAACCTCATTTGGCAAAGAGCCTTCAAACACAGAGCAGCCAGGAGACCAGACAGCACCTCTCAATGAGAGAGAAAAAACATAGAAAAAGATAAACCAACTGGACAGTCAAAGTTTTTTTTTTATGACTGGGTGAGTGAGAGTAATAGATATAGACTTGAAAACTGCCTCAATAGAACACCTTTATACAGTTCTATGACAATTGTATGCCTCTGTCAGAAATAGCTCCGGAGAGAAGCATGGCATAAGCAGTTACATGGGGCTCAGAGCGGGCTTAAACAGACACTTAAATGAACCGCCCCTGAGCCGTAACATTGATATATTATTAGAACGTCATAGGAACAGGAACTGTGGAATGTTATTTTCACATTTGTCTAATTTAAATCACTTTTAAACATATTTGCTATTTTTTTTACAGTGTGAGCCATTGTATAATAGGAATAATGCACTCCAGGTTGTGTCCTGTCGTGCATTATTCCTTTATTGAATGATCGTTTGTGGTATGCGGTTTTTACTGAGACACCCTCCTGCGGTGAATAAAAACTGTATACCACGAATCATCATTCAATAATGTTCTGTGACACGAGGGCTTGTGTGGTGATGTCAGACCAGGAACTGAATGGACACAGTCTGTTTAGTGAATGGGAATGTGCTGCTTGTGATGGTTTATTATAAATAAAAAGATTTAACAAAACAGAAATGCACTGAACAAACAAAACAAAATGAACACTCAACCAAACAAGTATCGTGCTGGTGTTTCCAACACAAATAGCAGTTATTATTATTTTCTCTCTCTCTCTCTCACTGTCTCTATCTCTCTCTCTCTTCTCTCTCTCTCTCAAATTCAAATCGATTTACTTACGCCTGGCTACCCCAAGGAGGGGTTCATTGTGGTACACAGATTTTGCAATATGCGTTTAATTTTGGATTCCCAGAAGGATTGTGTAGTTTCTCTCAATGGAAGCTAGGGGGCTGTGGTGGAGAGTAAGAACATAAGAACATAAGAAAGTTTACAAACGAGAGGAGGCCATTCAGCCCATCTTGCTCGTTTGGTTGTTAGTAGCTTATTGATCCCAGAATCTCATCAAGCAGCTTCTTGAAGGATCCCAGGGTGTCAGCTTCAACAACATTACTGGGGAGTTGGTTCCATACCCTCACAATTCTCTGTGTAAAAAAGTGCCTCCTATTTTCTGTTCTGAATGCCCCTTTATCTAATCTCCATTTGTGAGCCCTGGTCCTTGTTTCTTTTTTCAGGTCGAAAAAGTCCCTTGGGTCGACATTGTCAATACGTTTTAGAATTTTGAATGTTTGAATCAGATCGCTGTGTGTCTTCTTTGTTCAAGACTGAATAGATTCAATTATTTTAGCCTGTCTTCATACAACATGCCTTTTAAACCCAGGATAATTCTGGTCGCTCTTCTTTGCACTCTTTCTAGAGCAGCAATATCCTTTTTGTAACGAGGTGACCAGAACTGAACACAATATTCTAGATGAGGTCTTATTAATGCACTGTAAAGTTTTAACATTACTTCCCTTGATTTAAATTCAGCACTTTTCACAACATATCAGAGCATCTTGTTGGCTTTTTTTATAGCTTCCCCACATTGTCTAGATGAAGACATTTCTGAGTCAACATAAACTCCTAGGTCTTTTTCATAGATTCCTTCTTCAATTTCAGTATCTCCCATATGATATTTATAATGCACATTTTTGTTGCCTGCGTGCAGTACCTTACACTTTTCTCTATTAAATGGCATTTGCCATGTGTCTGCCCAGTTCTGAATGCTGTCTAGATCATTTTGAATGACCTTTGCTGCTGCAACAGTGTTTGCTACTCCTCCTATTTTTGTGTCGGTTGCAAATTTAACAAGTTTGTTTACTATACCAGAATCTAAATCATTAATGTAGATTAGGAATAGCAGAGGACCTAATACTGATCCCTGTGGTACTCCACTGGTTACCTCGCTCCATTTTGAGTAGATAGAGTTTAGATCATATGTGGGCTCCAGGTTTGTGCAAAGCTAACAGGAGTTTCCTGTATGTATTGGAGTGGCTGTATGGAATGAAAACTTGGCTGTCTGGAGCCAATGAAAACAGCTAAGTCTGCCGTCAGGTCTCCACCATGCTGAATTTAAATTCCTTAGTTTTTAGAAGCATGGGTTAAGATTAATGAGGTTTAATTAATTTCCTTAATGAAACATCTGTCACGTAGATCACTGATTTCTGCTTAACAGGAAATGGACTTTAGCAACCTGGTAAGAGGATTTTGAGCATATTTAAATTTTATTTTCAAAAACCATTTATTTATTTCAGCTGAAGAAGGGCTTTTGTTTGTTTTTTTTAATCATTTGAACTTTTTTTTGTGTACATTAATTTTATTTTTATTTTTATAATATATTTTTTCTTATTATTAACCTTCATTTTTGTACACTGCAGTTCAACCTTCTCAGAAACCTATATATATATATATATATATATATATATATATATATATATATATACTGCTGGATGAAGGCCTCCCCAAGATTCTTCCATAAAAGCCTGTGTGCTGCGTCCCTCATCCACGTTGCTCCGGCGTGTTTCCTAATTTCATCTTGCCATCTTCCTCCAGGTCTTCTTCTTGGCCGCTTTATATCTCTTGGGATCCATTCTAGTATCTCCTTAGTCCAGCGATGGTCTGTTCTCCTTGCTACATGTCTGATCCACTGCCATTTCAGTTTTTGCGCTCTTATCCATTCCTTCCTTTCTTGTCTCTTCTTATTATTCCCAGCATGCATCTTTCCATACTCCGTTGAGTCGTTTGTAATTTTTGAATCATTTTTGCATTGAGGGTCCAGGTTTCGCATCCGTAAGGTAGCACTGGCAACAAGCATTGGTCGAAGACTTTCCTCTTGAGGCATAAGGGTAGTTTCCCTTTCAGAACCATGCTTAATCTTCCAAAGGCACTCCAGCCCATTTTTGCTCTTTTGTTGATTTTGCACATTTGGTTCTCCGTTGCTGAAACTAACTGTCGTAAGTATACCTAGTTATTGACTTCTTCAAGCTTGATCCCATTGACTTCAATTGCCTTTGGAGTGGTATATTATTGAACATGACAAGTCTTTTTCAGGTTCATTTTCAAACCCGCTTTGATGCTAGCCTTGTGTAGTTCTTGTATTCTTGTTTGTAATTCTGCTGGGCACGTTGAAAATATCAGGATGTCATCAGCAAATTGTAGGTGATTCAAATAGGCTCCATTGATCAGTCCCTTATTTTCCCAATGATGAACTTATAGTGGCTCTTCCCATTTTCATGTAGTTCTTGTAATTCTTCATAAAAATCTTTGACTTCTTCCGAATAGCTTGTTGTTGATCCATATACTTGGATGACTTGAAACTTTCACTATCAGTCTTGTGGACCTACTATGTTATTCTTGATTCTCTTGTGGACAATGAATCCAACGCCTCCTGTTCGTCCCACACACACACTCAAACACACACACACACACACACACACACACACACACACACACACTCACACACACACACACACACACACTCACACACACACACACACACACACACTCACACACACACACATACACACACACACACTCACACACACACACACACACACACGTGCACACGCGCACACACACTCACACACACACACGCGCACACGCGCACACACACACTCACACACACACACGCACACACACACACTCACACAGACACGCGTACACAAACACTCACACACACACACACACACGAGCAATGAGAGGGCCTTTTATCTCCAAGTTCCAGATTGGAGGGAACATAATGTATTCACAGTAGCAAAGGTTACAAGCTTACTCACGACTGTATTGCATTGAGTGATTGTAAACAGTGCACCACAGTGTCAGTTAATGATAGGGCAATCAAACCTTCTGAGAGGGATTTATATAAAACAAAGTGTGGAGCAGAGATAGCTATCTCTTCTTAACCCTAGAAGTAGCAGCATCTCCTAATCTATTTGTTGTGTGTTTGTTTATTGTCTTTTAGTAATGTATTGTAACTCACACTGACAATGATTCTTTGTCGCTGTGAGTTCTTATCCAGGTTAAACTTTGACTTTGTCTGCCACTTCTTTTTATTTTTACACACTGTTTTAATATTTCTTTCTTTGAAAAGTTTCAGTCGGTCACCAGGGCTCAATATGGAGGGTCCCCCTCGCTTGGGGTTTGTTAACTACAGTAAATACTCACACTGCGGGGTCTCAGTAACTAAGCCTCATCTGACTGAGAAAGCAATCAGAGGACCAGCGGAAGAGCTGCATTTCACTGAATAACCACTGTGCTCCTCCGTAAAAGCCTGCCACCCCTCTCTGCTGAAACTGGCTTTTACACAAATTAAGAAGAAGTGATCTGCATTAAACGAATGACTGCAATCCCTTACCAATGTAGAAATCTCACATGCCAGCACCAGTGTATTTAATGAGCAATCGCAGGCAGCCTCTTTATTATTTACACTAGTCTCCCCACGCATCATGATGGGTGGTCCTAAAATATTTGGCTCCCACTGAAGTTGCACATGTTCAATTGAAGATGAATGTACAATGTCTTAAGCACACACAGAGACATCTGGGTGCACATTCACTCAATCCATTCTCTGCATGATGCCATGTGAACCGGAGGCAAGGAAATCAGATGGCAGCGAAGTTCAGCTTGTTACTCTTGCTGGTGCAGTAGATTGTAGACTGGACGGTCACAGTAATGTTTAACTACACTACAGGATGATTTACAGCTGGCCCTATTCTAGAAGCTTCTGGTCTGGAGTTGTATTTTTGTGTTTCAAACTCTCTCTAACCTGGTACAGGCAATCTTTAAATAACGTTTAGGGAAGACCTACTTGTGGAGAAGGCCTGGGTCTTGATTGTAATGAAGGCCCACAGAACATGCTGTGGGTTTAGCAGATGGAGTCTGTCCTACCCAGGTTCCCAAGCCAGGTTCCAAACTAGTCTGGTTAAGAGGAGTCTGAGTTAACAGCCAATTCATTACCAGTGATTGATTCGCCACGTGTACAACAGGGGCCAAATCTCTTCTAGCAGTTCATTATTCATTGAAAATAAAACAGCTGAAATTATATGTGACATCCTATTAATTATGCACAAAGCGTTATTCTGCTTTGCATGAAATTGTACATATTCTGTATAATGCTGAATAATACACTGCGTGCAGGTTATTAATGCCACACTTGTGGTATTGGTCTCTATGGCTGTTGACAACATGTTGCCTTGGCTCAAGAAGCACACTGTTTGGGAAAAATACCCCTGGTCATCTTGTCTTCTTTGAAAATGATGGACATTTGTGGTGGCTGGTCATGTGTGTGTGCATGTGTGTGTTTGTGCGTGTACGTGTGTGTGCAGGTGTGTGTGTGCGTGTTTGTGCGCGTGTGTGTGTGTGTGCACGTGTGTGTGTGTGTCAATTGGCCTGCATGAACAGCATGGCTGGTTCACTAAACCCTAGTGACTGAGCCATGATGGAATTAACAAAGAGCTGCAGAGCATGTTGAGGCATTCCACTGGCAGAGACGCTTGTGATACTGTCTGCCTCCGAGATATGAAATGCTGTGGCACAAGGGTGCATGAATGCATATCAATACAGCTGAATATGCTTTATTGGTTTTCACAATCACAAGAAAGTCCTCACACAAGGAGGGTCACACAAGGAATGTCTTAAACGGCTGGGTGGCTCAAAGACGGTCCGTTACAATGTGTGCTGCAGGAGACCTTTAGAATTAGAATGGGGAACACTTGAAAGCTCTCTGCCCTGTGTAACACATCACCTGTGGCTGCTCTGTAACTAAAACAGTGGCCCCTAATCAGGGTAATATTAAGGGTTACTATCTTCTCAGAAATGATCTTGCCTAGTAGTACAGTACTACATTTTACAATGTTAGTAGTCTTGCAGATGCTTTATGGATCCTCCTATTAATGATACAGAAGTGTTATCTTTCAGCATTTTCTTTTTCAAGGTTAAGGGTTTGCAAATGATGGTGGTGTGTGTGTGTGTGTGTATGTGTGTGTGTGCGTGTGTATGTGTACGTGTGTGTGTGTGTTCATGTGTTTGTGTGTTTGCATGTGCATGTGCGTGTGTGTGTGTGTGCGTGTGTGTGAGTGTGTGTGTGTGTGAGTGTGTGTGTGTGTGTGTGAGTGTATGTGTGTGTGTGTGAGTGTGTGTGTGAGTGTGTGTGTGTGTTCATGTGTTTGTGTGTTTGCATGTGCATGTGCGTGTTCATGTGTGTGTGTGTGTGTGTGTGTGTGTGTGTGTGTGTTCATGTGCGTGTGTGTGAGTGTGTGTGTGTGTGTGTGTGTGTGTGAGTGTGTGTGTGTGTGTGTGTGTGCGTGTGCATGTGCATGTGTGTGTTCATGTGTGTGTGTGTGTGTGTGTGTGTGTGTGTGTTCGTGTGTGTGTGTGTGTGTGCTTGTGGTATTTTTGACCTCCAGCTGTGCTTATGTAGTTTTTTGTTTCAATCCAGCATTATGTCTCAGTAAAGGTGATTCCTGAACAAAGTGCTCATATAAACATGTCTGGAATGAGAGAACACAGAACAGCATTTCAATATAAATACCGGAGGTGCAGAGGGTTCAAAACAAAAAATAAATGTTATAAAAAGGTTATCATTTTATTTCACTGTTCCAAAAAATATACACACAACTGTTTTTTGTATACATATAGTAACAATTAATTAATATATAATCTAATTTCCTACTGCTTTAATTGTAGAACATACACTATTACAATCTGTGCTTAAAACCAGCTTTGCTTTTAGTGTCTGTCTCTGTAGTCTTTTTTTAAACAGCCAAATGGCCAGGATCCAGGTGCATGTTCAATGAGGCTAACTGGAATCCCCCTCTGCATTTCCATCTTCTACCAATCCCCTTATGAGCCCTAAAGAGTCCAAAATACACATGGTGCTTCTTCGTGTGTAGCAATGAGCGATGAGTCACCAGGTTCTGATGCTAATTGCAGGTAAGTTTGCACTGAAAGGGTTTGATGAAAGGTGCATGCAGGCACATCAAAGCACATCCCTGACTCTGATGAGCGCACGCCTCTCTGTCTTGGAGGCTGAGCCACTCTGGAACGGTACTTCAGTGGCTCTCCTTAATGTGCCTACACCTCTTTGAACCTCGCTGGAACCGAACGCCACTGGAGTGCCCACAGTATGGGAGCGTCTTGTCCATGCCCATGTGAGCAAGCTGAAGTGCAGAGTGGAAACTGAAGCATGCAAACATGAAACATGTCGTGTTCCAATAGCAGCTCCATCACCTACAGTAACCCCTGCTTCACCAGCTCCTCAGTCACATACAGTAACCCCTGTTTCACCAGCTCCTCAGTCACATACAGTAACCCCTGCTTCACCAGCTCCTCAGTCACATACAGTAACCCCTGCTTCACCAGCTCCTCAGTCACATACAGTAACCCCTGCTTCACCAGCTCCTCAGTCACATACAGTAACCCCTGCTTCCCTGGCTCCTCAGTCACATACAGTAACCCCTGCTTCACCAGCTCCTCAGTCACATACAGTAACCCCTGCTTCCCTGGCTCCTCAGTGGATTCGTTTGTGTTTTGTGTCCACAGTTGTAGTCGATGCACTATTGTTATCGTCTTCGTCAGTGTTTTTAGCCTTCTTAAAGAAGTAGTTTATAATAGAAGAAGTTCATAATGCTCTTTTCATTGCATCAAGAGGACTGCTGACTGAATCAGACAGTTGTGCAGGAGGTGGGAGTCATGTGACTTGGCTTACCTATAGAGAATTGTACCGGAACAGTGTTCCGGCGCGTTCCGGAGCGTTCCGGCGTGTTCCGGCTCCACTACACCACTGTGCCCTCTACATGATTAGGAGGATCATCTTTAAAACAGGGGATGTTTATTTCATTCAAAGCCCCTTGCTAAGTAAAGATAGCAAGAAAGAAGGATGCCAGGATCTGCAGTCCAGATGAAAAGATTAGGGTGTGAGGGTGACGGTTTCATACGGGATCAGAATCTGTCACTCGAACATGTCAAAGCAAACAAAATGTCTGTAACATTGTACACTGCATCTCTGATTACTGTGTATTTACTTAAATCCATGTGTACTGACACATCATTACAATGTTATTATGCATAGTTACAATGTACTTCATGTCTCAATCTTTTTGTAGGATATAACCCTCACCCTAACCCTAACCCTTTTCTGATACACAATTGTGAGTGCACATGTATTGTGCAAAAAGATGTACACATTGACTAAGTAACTACTATGTAAATACACAGTAATTAGAGACAATTACTGGGAGCAAACACATGTATTATATTAATAAGATGTTCATAATGTATGGATCCCTTCAATATAACCTGTACTGAATGTTAATTAGTACAGCTAAATAATGCTAAAATGTTCATTTGAGCACTTTGTGCTTGAAATTGAAATCTCAGCTCTTGGATCAATTAGCTGATAAGATGATTGTTGCTTATCTTGTGGTATGCTATAATAGACTGTACTGTGATTGAATATAGAAACCTGTCTCTCTGTACAATGATCCAAAGACAATGGAAAGACAATGTCCTGTGATAAAACTCCCGGTCTGGATTATAAAGATTTTCCAAATGGGTTGCTTGTCAGCTGCTGTGGCCTGACCACAGTGATCTTGTTTACAGTGTAGATGAATCCCTCCTCGTTTCCAATCCTCTGCTGTGGCCTGATCACAGTGATCTTGTTTACAGTGTAGATGAATCCCTCCTCGTTTCCAATCCTCTGCTGTGGCCTGATCACAGTGATCTTGTTTACAGTGTAGATGAATCCCTCCTCGTTTCCAATCCTCTGTCGGTATCTGTTGTTTCTGAACTGCAGCAAAGATCATGTTGAATTGGGTTATTCATTCTTTACATTGTCAGCAGCCACTAAACCAATTACAGCGGTCTTTCAGATGGGTATTCAATACAACTGCAGCATTGTTCAATGGGAGTAACTGCAGTACTCTATTCTGATTGTGCTATCTGTGTCCAGTTTATTGAGACAGCCTCCACATAGTAAAATAGCCTTGATCTTAATCTGATAGACATTTCCAGCATTGCAAAGCAGTGTGGATCATGGGCTACTAAGCAAAAAGATCTGCATGACCTCAACTCGGACTGATAGAGATGTACCCAGTCATTTAGTATAATGAATGGGTCTGTATATCATTTACATTAATAATACACAGGTGTGGACTGCGAATGTGAAACGCCTGTCATACTGTGACACAGTGAATAGGGTAACATGGACAGCCAAGATGGATCTGATTCCTCAATCAAGTAATTCCTCAGCTGATCTTAGAAATGCAGACCACCCAAGTGACCCACATTCCACAGCTCAGACACGCAGAGTGACAGTCAAACCCACAGACCTGTGACAGGCGTTGTACAACCCTCAAAATGAAACGTCCATGGAAGATCACTATGTGGGTCATGTGAAAAACGGAAGTGTGTCATTATCATTATCATATGTGCACTCCATTCATTGATGGGCTCATGTGGCAAAGTGGTTTGGAAAGGTTTTTATTTCATATTCCAGGTCTGGTGACCTAAACAGTAATCCCCAGGCAATTCTCAACAATGTGTACTGCATGGGGTAAATAACAACGGGGTTGCAATCGCAACTAATAAATAATACTATCCGCCCCACAATATTCATACACAGTCACCAGTCCTGGGTGCGTGCAGTAGTGCTCATGGTGGGTGATACAGGTTATTTAGTGACAATTGGTGTGGTGGCCCTCAGCGACAGCTCCTGAACTGTGTTAGCTGTCTGGGAACAATTACAAACAAAACACAACACTCACGATACAATTTCTTTTGGGGTCTCTCACAGTCCTTCTCGGTTCTAGCAATACAAACCAAGCGAAGGAACAGATTGCGATTCTCCGCCCCCTTTTATGCTTTCACACATGACCCCTTTGTAAACGAGTGCAACTGCCTCTCCAATCTGTGGCTGCCACGTTGTTTCCCTTCCGGGTCAATGCATTATTGCAACGGAGTCCCACCCCCTTTCTAGCTGGCTGACTTCCCTTGAACCCTGGGAAAGAACTGTCAGGCCAGCCCGTCCAGGGGACTCTGTTCTCGCAGCTTAGCGCCCTCACAGGTCAGGAGGGAGATTTACAACCAAGAATCATTGTATTTCTGTCACAGCTCATAATTCAAGTTATAAATTATATCATTTTAAATGAACCAATGTTGTTGTTTTTTGTTATTGTATTGATTTGAAATGTACATTTTAATAATTGAGGTTAGATGAATCATTGTCCAGACTATTCTTGCAGAAGGCTAATGAAGTGGCTGCTTTTATACAAAGAGCTTGCTACAATTGAGGACTGATACAGTTTTTTTTCTAGGGCTTGTAGAATATCAAAGTATTAACATCTGGTCTGGAAAATGCTTCTCTGGGATTTTGCAAATATTGACAGTAAGCCTGTAGTGAAATACTGTATCAAGTAATCAGTACATTTTTTATGTAAGGAGTTCTGCATAGAAACAAGCGTCATCTGTAGCTGACATCATTTTACAGTACAGTGCCCAATTTTATTGAATAGTTTGGCTAAATCCAGCTAATCTGATCAGATTAGAAGCAAATTAAAATGAAACCTAGGTTAATTCCCTTTGTAATTGTATCTTTCTTTTACATCTTCCTCGACAATCTGCAGACGACAACTAATCCACAAAAAAATCCTTGTTTATATTGCTTGAAGAAAAAATATGCCTTTGTGTCAAATATATTACCCTAGAAAAACCCACCTGAGCCTTGAGAGATCACAGCACTGACAATACAGTGCATCTGAAACAATCACACTACAGTATTGGTTCAATACTCAGACGTATGGGTCAGTGATATACGTCAGTAATAATTTTAAATGAAAAGTGTTTGCATTTCATAACTAGTAATAAGCAAATCAGCATGGCAATGTAGTGCTTTTGAAGCGCCATTGAAGTCCTATCAATGTGACAGCACATCAAAGGCAATGGAAAGGGGATAGCTGGGGTTATTTATGAACTTTATATACTTTAATAAGAATGGTATATATCATCGCTTAAGGACCTGTAACAAGACTGACTGAAGCTTATCATACTGGTAATATGTTTTCTAGGTCAATATACAATATATTGCATTTGAGTGGCAATCATAATCTAAAAACTCTAGTCTGAATACCTCTAAACCTGATTGAAAAGATCATTTGTGAACTACTGTCAGTGCTAAGTTTATAAAGCTAAGTTCAGGTATTGACCATGCAGCAATAACAATGCAGGCTTTCAAAGTACAACAAACACCAGCGTGTGAGCCTACAATAGAGCATTCAAGAGCAGAGGAAAAGAATAGAAACAACAGCATTTAACTGCAATTCTAAACCTAAACACTCAAGCAGCAGTGTGTGACTGGCGACAAGCAAGGGCAAAACATGTCCTCTCTTACCAAATATGCTTCCTGGCATCGTTGCTATTTTAAAACAAGAAGACCAAAATCAATCAATCAATCAACCAATCAATCAATCAACCATCTATCTATCTATCTATCTATCTATCTATCTATCTATCTATCTATCTATCAATCAATCAACCAATCAATCAATCAATCAATCAACCAATCTATCTATCTATCTATCTATCTATCTATCTATCTCTCTATCTATCTATCGGTCTATCAACCAATCAATCAACAAATCAATCAACCAACCAATCAATCAACCAACAAATCAACAAATCAATCAATCAATCAATCAATCAATCAACCAATCAATCAATCAACCAACCAACCAATCAATCAGCCAATCAACCAATCAATCAATCAATCTTTATTTCTTATATGCCGCATTTCCCGATAATTGCCTCAAATCGCTTTACAAAATTTCCAAATCCCTTCATCGCAGCAGTTCCCCACACAGCTCAGGAGAAACGAAGGTTCAGTGGGCTTCCTCTGATCCCACGACGTAGCTAGCTTCCTCTTCTACACCAAGGAACTCGAGAGCGGATGTCAGCGAGCTACAGGCCTCTGGAGGACAAAGGCCAGGTGTCCGCCTGATCTCACTAGGTGCCTGGCCAGCAGGGTTCACTGTGGCATGAGTTTTTTTCAGTTTCAGAATTTCAATTCAGTTTCCGTTTTTATTTAGTTGGTAAGATTATTATTTTGTTTCTCTTTAGTTTTCATTTAAAATTATTATTTCGTTTTAGTTTTAGTTTCAGTTAACCTCATTCAGAAAGATAAATTTCAGTTTTAGAAAAAAAAAAAAATCAGTATCTTTACATTTTAAGAGACTGTTTTAAGTTCAGCTGAGTATACAAAACAAAACAAACCCTGTATTAATCACTCAGAATTCCAGTTCTCTTTTTTGACAGTGCAACACATTCATCCATGTGCTTCAGGCAACAGTGCAACAGAGCAGGAAGTCATTATGGCTTGGCTGTTCTATTTATAACTCATAATATTCGTTTCTCATGTTCATTTCTTCGTTTCAGTTTCGTTTACTATTTCGTTAAGAAAAATGCTTCATTTTTCATTTTTGTTTTAGTTTTCGTTAGCTGAAAAAACACTGCCCTAACCCACAAGAGCGCCAGAGCCCCTGGAATCCCAGCAAGACCAGTGACTTCACACAGCCAGGACGTGAACCTGCTCTCCCCTGACTGTATGACCCACCCTGCACAACACGCGGCTGTGCTTTTAGCAGGGGAGACCCTCAGGAACCCTTGCGCTCCCCTGACTGTATGACTAACCCTGCACACCACAAGGCTGTGCTTTTACCAGGGGAGACCCTCAGGGACCCTTGCGCTCCGCTGACTGTATGACTAACCCTGCACACCACAAGGCTGTGCTTTTACCAGGGGAGACCCTCAGGGACCCTTGCGCTCCGCTGACTGTATGACTAACCCTGCACACCACAAGGCTGTGCTTTTACCAGGGGAGACCCTCAGGGACCCTTGCGCTCCGCTGACTGTATGACTAACCCTGCACACCACAAGGCTGTGCTTTTACCAGGGGAGACCCTCAAGGACCCTTGCGCTCCCCTGACTGTATGACGCACCCTGCACAACACAAGGCTGTGCTTTTACCAGGGGAGACCCTCAGGGACCCTTGCGCTCCCCTGACTGTATGACGCACCCTTCACAACACGCGGCTGTGCTTTTACCAGGGGAGACCCTCAGGGACCCTTGCGCTCCCCTGACTGTATGACGCACCCTGCACAACACGCGGCTGTGCTTTTAGCAGGGGAGACCCTCAGGGACCCTGACCAGTAAAAAGTTCTGCATACTGTTGGGTGTACATACACATTTAAACAACATGTTTCTTTTGACTATTAAGCAAACTTGACAGTTGCTCCACTTAATTTATATTAAAAAAATTTTTTTTATTATACACTAGCCTCCTACAGAAGTTTCAGATTGCATTTGACTGTAATCTTTAATTGTGCACTTATTATGAGATTATGAGGACCCTCTGTATGTGCCTGCACTAGTTGTTATGGTTTCTAGCTCCACTAAATGCTCAATAGCATACAAATATGAAAACCTATTGCAGACCCAGTTAATTCAGAGAAGGTTTTCCACCTGACTCCACTTGTAAACAGGACAATCCCAGGGGCTTTCTGAACAGGCTTATTACATGTTTGCAGCTGGGATGCAGCGTGGACTGGGTTGATCTTTATAGAGCAGGGGTACCTGTCTGCATTCCTGGAGTGGTTTCCTGAGAGACCGCGGTTCCACTGCAGATTCAATGGGCTTTCTTTCGTAATCCTCCAGGGGGTCTCTGCATGGTAACGCTTCATTCAAGGGGAAAGAACGGCACAAGCCCCTCTCTTGTGCTTGAACTGATACAACTTCCTCAAACTCGTCAAGGCAGATTTTATCAGAACAAAGTGAAACACAACATCCCCTGTGTGCCGAAAACAGCAGCCCTCCTCCTCCTCCTCCTCCTGCACTGTCTCTGCTGTCTCCCAGCCCTCAGGGTCCCTGCAGCCGTTCCTGTGCTCTATTAAAACAGCAGCCCTGCTCCTCCTCCTCCTCCTGCACTGTCTCTGCTGTCTCCCAGCCCTCAGGGTCCCTGCAGCCGTTCCTGTGCTCTATTAAAACAGCAGCCCTCCTCCTCCTCCTCCTCCTGCACTGTCTCTGCTGTCTCTCAGCCCTCAGGGTCCCTGCAGCCGTTCCTGTGCTCTATTAAAACAGCAGCCCTGCTCCTCCTCCTCCTCCTGCACTGTCTCTGCTGTCTCCCAGCCCTCAGGGTCCCTGCAGCCATTCCTGTGCTCTATTAAAACAGCAGCCCTGCTCCTCCTCCTCCTCCTCCTCCTGCACTGTCTCTGCTGTCTCCCAGCCCTCAGGGTCCCTGCAGCCGTTCCTGTGCTCTATTAAAACAGCAGCCCTCCTCCTCCTCCTCCTCCTCCTCCTGCACTGTCTCTGCTGTCTCCCAGCCCTCAGGGTCCCTGCAGCCGTTCCTGTGCTCTATTAAAACAGCAGCCCTGCTCCTCCTCCTCCTCCTGCACTGTCTCTGCTGTCTCCCAGCCCTCAGGGTCCCTGCAGCCGTTCCTGTGCTCTATTAAAACAGCAGCCCTGCTCCTCCTCCTCCTCCTGCACTGTCTCTGCTGTCTCTCAGCCCTCAGGGTCCCTGCAGCCGTTCCTGTGCTCTATTAAAACAGCAGCCCTCCTCCTCCTCCTCCTCCTCCTGCACTGTCTCTGCTGTCTCCCAGCCCTCAGGGTCCCTGCAGCCGTTCCTGTGCTCTATTAAAACAGCAGCCCTCCTCCTCCTCCTCCTCCTGCACTGTCTCTGCTGTCTCCCAGCCCTCAGGGTCCCTGCAGCCGTTCCTGTGCTCTATTAAAACAGCAGCCCTCCTCCTCCTCCTCCTCCT